>NC_133654.1:132006272-132306272 GCF_009905375.1 Apium graveolens
TTTGAAGATTCCATAAAAATTTAGTTGTTACAACCAACACACTCAGAAAATCATTTAAAAATAAATAATTAATAAAATATTGATTTCTCAATTTTATAAAGTCCTAAAAATAATTATTAAATTGTAAAAATAAAAACCAATTTTAGAAATAATTCAAGTATTTCTGAAATTAAAACCAATGAAATCACTATTTATAAGCAAATACAATCATATATCCCATAATAAATCACACAATTCAATCCTCATAACAATCATAAATAATTAAATAACAATCCATAACTTCCGCCAAAACCAATACACCATTTTATTTATTTACTTAAACCTTTATTACACTTCCAAATATTGAAATAACATAAAAAAATACACGAGTCGTTATCACATATGAATAAATTAATCCAACTGTATTGATTACAACTATGTTGGCAAATTTTTCATTATCAGAACAATGCCACCCCAGAGAGGAACCAGGGCACAGCCCGCAGAATCTGTTAACACAGAATGAACCTGACCATGTAGTGAATGAAGATAATGAAGAGGACCTAGACTATAATGATATGATGAAGAAGATTATGTAGAAGGAGGCTGAGGATACCCATCAGGAGGGAACCCCATGAATGAATTTATGGAACTTTTAAAGCAAATCTGAACCAACAGCCTATTCCACCACAGCCACATACTACCCAACAGACTGCAGCCACTACCTTTAGGGCCTTCAACTCTCTCAAACCCCCAGAGTTTCTAGGATCTGCCGACCCCGTGGAAGCACGGGCCTGGATCAAAGAGATAGAAAAGTCCTTTGAGATACAAGATGTTGAGGAACGACACAAGACCATTTTCGCTTCTTACATGCTGAAAGGAGAAGCTAACTACTGGTGAGAGTCCAAACGAAACCTAGAGACTGATGCTGTGATCCCATGGGATAGATTTACCCGACTGTTCTTAGACAAGTATTTCCCTAGGTTTATGGAGACCCAGATGGAGATTAAATTTCTGGAGTTGAAACAAGATATGATGACTGTAGCAGAATATGAGGTCAAATTTACTGAGTTGTCGAGATTTGTGCCTGAGTTTGTGAATACCGAAAAGAAGAAAGCGCGAAGGTTTCAGCTTGGTCTGAAATAGTGGATCCAAAACCGAGTGGCGGTGTTAGAACTGACGACTATGCCACCTTAGTGCAGAAAGCCTCAATTGTTGAAGCTGGCAGCGAGCAAAGTGTGAAGGAAAAGGAAAACAGGAAGAGGAAGATAGGAAGCCAAGGGATAGGAACCGGGAACAGGAGCCTTCCAAGCAGGTTCGTCAGGGGAGCAGCGTCCCAACCTGCACGAGGCCCCGAGTGAGAGTGTTGGCCAGGCGGACAATCTAGGGCCACATTTTATAGCCAACCCCGCGCCCCAATACCGGAGTGTCAAACCTGTAAGAGAAGACACCTTGGAGTGTGTACCCAGGCGAGAGCCCTTCTAAAATGTTACAGGTGTGACCAAGTTGGACACCTTGCCAACAACTGCACCCGACCCAATATAACGTGTTTCTAATGTGGAAAGGTAGGGCACATGAGAAAGGATTTCCCGACATTGAAGCCCCCAGCCTCAGAGATGAGCAGAGCTGCATCCAACCGACCCCCAGCTTCTAAGACCTTCAACATGAGTGTCAGGATGCTGTCCGAAACACTGATGTGATAGCAGGTACCCTTTTGTTAAATTCCGAACATGCAAATGTCCTATTTATTCTGGAGCAACCAAGTCATTTATATCTCAAGATTTTTCTAAAAAGTTAAAACTTAATGCCATACCCTTACGTGAGATATTACAAGTGAAAATAGCAAACAAAGAAATAATTCCTGTAAATCAAGTACACCCTAAGTGCAAGTTGAAATTGGAAGGGAAGGTCTTCGAGGTTGACCTAATTCCATTTGCGTTAGGAGAATTTGATGTAATCCTAGGAATGGATTGGTTATCCAGTAACGGAGCGCAAATAGATTGTGAACGGAAGAGGGTAAAGATAAGAGTGCAAAATGAAAAAGAAGTAGTGTTTAGAGGTCAACTACAGAACCAGAAATTCTGACCATGCTACAGACAAAAAGGTTGTTAAGGAAGGGTAACGAGGCCTATTTGGCTTATGTGGTAGATACCAAGAAGGAAGTCCCTAATATACAGGACATACCCATAGAAACGAATTCGAGGATGTGTTTCCAGAAAACTTACCAGGATTGCCACATGACAGGGAAATAGAATTCGCTATAGAATTAGCACCAGGAACGACAGCAGTATCCAAGGCCCCATATAGGCTAGCCCCAGTTAAGATGAAGGAACTAGCTTCTCAACTGCAAGAGTTATTAGATAATGGAATGATAAGACCCAGTGTCTCGCCATGGGAGCGCCAGTACTGTTCGTAAAGAAAAAGGACGGCAGTATGAGATTATGCATAGACTATCGAGAGCTGAATAAGCTGACTATTAAGAATAGGTACCCTCCCCAGGATTGATGACCTATTCGACCAACTCAAGGGAGCTGTACATTTTTCCAAAATATATTTGAGAATGTTAGGTCATACACACTGTAGAAGGGGTTGAATACAGTGTTTACTACAATCAATCGAATATAAGAACTCAAGTAACAGAAAACAGATTTTATTCAACACAATAAACTCTGTTACAAGATGGAACTGTCCTCTCTCAGTGATGAACAAATTATCACGAGAGCTTCTAGGGTTACAAAGAATAATAACTTCGATAATGATAACACTTGTAGTGTAAACCCTATGCCTGTTTATATACTACACAATTACAAGATAATGTTCTATAAATATGGAATATAATTCTGCTTCCTAAAATATGTAACTAGTTATCTTTTCTTCCAAGTATTCTATTCTTCATAGAATTCTTTTTTCATGCATATTTCTTTCTGTCTTAGTCTCGATCTTCTTTCCTTTCAATCAGCCGCCTGCCTTATCTAAAAGTCTCCTTAAGTACTGATTATCTCCTGATAAATATCTTCTAATTACTTAAGTTCTGATAACTTAAGCTCTGATATCTTAAGTCCTGACTTCAGTATAAGTACTGATTTCCAGTTAAGTACTGATTTGTCCTGTTAGTTAAGATCTGAAAACTAAACACAAATCATATTACACATGACATCACAAATATATCTAACATCTCCCAACCTGTAAATTAGCATAATATACAAGTTCAACATATATTTGATGATGTCAAAAACATTAAGTACAAATGCATGAGAATTTGACTAGATAACTACAACTTACAGTCCTTTTAGCTTTACCATCTTTAATTTCTGATAACTGCTTCAGTCTGTATACACTTCAGAATTTAAGCAGTTGTAGATCTTTGACTTGGCTTCAATTTCTGATCTCTTTGATGTCAGGAGTTGTTCTGAGATAGTTCTTCAACAAACATCTCTCAGCATATTCAAGTTCATTGACTATCCTCCTTTTAGCATTTATCAATTCAGCTATATCTTCACCAGTTTAAAAAATAGCTGCTCTAAGATCATTTATCTTAGCTTTTCTTATCTCCTGATCTAGTCTGATCAGATATGCCTTGTCAGACTCTAGATTGAATTCCACAGCCTTATAACCCAGAAAAGTAGTTATGATCTTAGCAGTGTTAGGCTTCATTTCGACAATATCACCTTTGTTATCTCTGTACTTGGGACAATATGTGCTATCAGACTTTACAGAATAAAGCTTCTTCTGTTTTTGAATTTGTGACTTTAAATAACCTGCAGCACTATCTGTTAATCTGTTTCTCACTTGAAGTAGGAATTAAACATGTTCCAGTTCCTCAAAATACTTCAGTGGTATAGCATTCTACCTTATATGGTATACCCTTCCATCTGTCATAAAATATAACAAGATATGTTCTTTCAAAAAGGTATAGTAAACCATTTGTACATATTCAAGTCGATTCAATCTTTCAGGAGTTTCTCCAACACCTGGTTCACTTAAGGAAGTTGGATCATTGGTAGTGTTATGTACTCTTCTTTCATCAGAACTACCCAATCCAGATTTATCTCTTGTTTCCTTTCCTGTAACTACTCTTGCTTCAAAACCACTTGTTGCAGTCTTCAAAGGTTGAGTCTGTTTAGCTTTGGTGAATCCTGGTAGGAGTATCTTTGAAGGTTTAACATGAACAATGTCAGAGGTTTCCTTTTCCTTATCTTCTGATATGAAGCCAACTTGAGATATGTCAGAGGTTGCTTGCTTCTCTGTCATATCAGAACTTACTACATCTTGACTCTGTACAACCATATCAGAGGTTGTTTGAGAAATCTTCTTTGTCATCAGAGTAAGACTAGCATCTTCATCAGTTATTTCTTCATCCATGACTGGCATCTAAACCTTTACAAGTTCATCAACTTTTCTTTACCCTCGGACCTTGGATCAATTTCGACTTGTGATTTGGCTTTGGTTGCCTCATAATTTGTTCTTTCCTTTATCACAATACCGTTAGGCTTTGGAAATTTCTTTTCAACAACATAAGCTTTAGATTTTGTCTTGACACCTTCTGCTTTGAGTCTAGCTTCTTCTTCTTTAGACTCTCAAAGTCCATTCCTGGATTTTCTTTAAGAAATAACTCCTTTGAAATTTCTTCATCAAGTTCCAGACTTTCACTAGAACTTATCCTTTTACCAGTATCAGAACTTATTCTTCTCCCAGTATCAGAACTTGTTCTTTGACTTGTAATTCTAGCTTTACTTGATGAAAATCCTTTGTTTTGACCTTGACCTCTACCCTTATCAGGGTTTCCCTGGTCATTATTTCCATCATCCTTTCCCTTCAGTGTCTGAATAGATTTGTATTTGGACTTAATTACTTTCTCCCCCTTTTTGGCATCAGCAGGTAAAAGAAGAGAGACAAGCAATTCCACTGAGGATTGGATCTCATTGAGTTGAGTTTGCTGAGAAGCTTGATTCTTTAGAACTTCATCAATCTGAGTTTGTTGCTTCTCCTGAGTTTTCTCAATGTAGGCAATTCTGTCAAAGGCTGGCTTGAAAAATCTGTTCTTTTCAAGTTTCACATTCATATCTTGCTGGATCAAGGTTTCTTGAATTTTATTCACCTTGGCATGAGTTGTTGAGTGTTAACCTTGAAGGTGGCTAGTACTCAATGCAGTAACTCTCAGCTGTGCCTTGAAATCATCATTTAACAGTATTTCATCAGCTTTTGCCAGATGCTCAACAAGAATCTTTTCAGAAGAAACAAAACTAACTGAGTTCCATTCCTTAGTCCACTCCTTTCATCTAGGAGTTTCACTTCAAGGTACTGGTGATTCCCTTCTAACAAACTTATTGATTAGATCAGCTTTATTAACTATTTGTTGAGGTGCATGTCCAGATGGACCAGTTGCATCAGCATCTAGATTAGTAGCAGCTTCACCAGTAATATCTTTATTGGTAGCATCAGAACTTGCAGATCCTGCAGTATCAGCATCCTCTGATAAAATAGAAGTATGTGAGGCTATAGAGGCTTCAACATCATCCTCTAAATTCTGATCTGCAGCCAGGTTCTGATCAACATCCAAAATTGATGTTGTTGGTGGAGTGAGTTGAATTGTTGGAGCTTCCAAGTACAAAACCTCAGGCACAATCAAGTTATGAATATCAATTTCAGCACTTGTACCTGGTTCTTCAGTATGTACTGGATCAACTATAGGTGACATTGGAGGTGTAGGTATTCTGTCGTGAGCAGTTTTTGGTTGTGCAGAAGGAAGTGATTCAATAACAATTGGTTCTATTGAGATCAGAGATTCCTGATCCCCTTCCTTAGCTGCTTCCACTACATCCTCTGAATTTAACTCAACTATGTCCCTGTGAGCTCTCTGTTTCTTTAATTTCTTCAAAGGTGGAGACACTGTAGGAGCTTTATCATCAGAATTAACTTTCTAAGTCTTTTGAGGGGCCTAGAACTCCCAGTTACAGTATCTTTCTGAGAAGAGACCTTCTCAGCTTCTACAACAACAGGTTCTGATGTTTGAACCTGTTCCTCAGTTGTTTCCTCAAATCAACAGAATTTAATCAAAACATTCATCACAAAATAAAATTAAAAATCGATGAAGTAAAGATTAATATATTGCAATTAAACATGCACAGTCACATAATTTGAGAAACAAAGAACAAATCTTGTAATTAAAGAAAATTTCATTGATATATCAGATGATTACATTTGATGAAATTTAGCAATTACATGCAAAAAGTCCAAGATAGTCCTATTCTATGATTCTTAACATCAACAACCTTAGTCCTAGTATAAGAAGACCTAATGACTAGCTCCTCCTGCTGCTGATGAAGAGCACTGCAAGACGGATGATCCGTTCTTGCTGACGGAGAGCTTCTCTTCTTTCCTCTTCCAACCTATCAAGATGGAGGTGATACTCCATTGATAAGAACAAGAGTTCCGTGTGAACCTCTTGTGGAACTGAGTTCCAAAGCTCTTCAGGAATGATGGTGACAAGCCACTCCTGTTGCCATTCATCACAACTCAACTCGATATTAAAGGTTTCATAGTTCAGGAACAAGTTGAAACAGACCATTTTTGTTGATGTGAATAAAAAGAGAGTGAGTTTGTGAGAAAATAAAATATGTTTTGGCTGGAATGAATGGTCGGTTTAAATAACCAATAGAATACCAAGGGACGCGAGGACTGGTTAAAAATTACAAGTAAAAATAATGACCCCTCGACTCCCTAGACTGATGTGTGATAATAACAGTCAGTAAAAGATCTAAAGCCAGAGTTAATGGGCACGGGATATAATAACAATTACTGTGCGCATGCAGTTTTTCAAGACATACACGCTAACCACTAACCCATAATGATTATGACTGTTTTATCTCATATTAACCAATATTCTGTAAAAATATTATCGTTCAAGTAATGACCAAAAATAAACCAAGTAAATAAATACTGCCACATCAGCATTAGAACTTGATTATTATCAGGATTTAAAAGTAATCAGAATATGGCTTTTTAACTCGAAAAGTGAATGTTTATTCCTGTAACTCTTCACACAAATACTGATATGGTTTCATCAGAACTTAATCATCAGAACTTCCATCGGAACTTGTCCTCATAATTTATGCAATCTAACACATAAACTGTTCATCTAAAACAACATTTATCACCACAGTAATTTCATCATTCATATGGAGTGTAAGTGTGTGCATTAAGCTAAATATCAGACAAAGAGTAAAGTCTGATTCAATTCAGTACATCTTAGAAATAAGGCAAAACTAAGAACTTTGCTCAAAATATGTCATTATTCTGAGGTCTACTATAGAATGAGTTCATATGCATGAGTCCACCTCAACTGTTTTGTGCTCTTTTTATGCATCTTTTGAAATTCCATTTTACAGTGGCTTCTCAGTGTAAGTGAGTCATGACTGCTTATCAGAATGTATGCTGTTATCAGAGTATTTCTCCAGTAATCATAGAGTGTGAAAAGTCACCGATAAATTTTTTGCTTTTCTAATGCATATTACTTAATACCAGCAATGCACTTGGGTCTTCCCTTCCACATTTTTACTCTAGATCTCAAATGAGTACCTGATTATTTCTTTTCTTTTTCATTTTCTTTTGATTAGTGAGGCTTATCAGCACTTAGTACATCCATCAGATCTACTAACATCAGAACTTAACAGATAAGAAGCACTATTCTAGTTTTTGACTTAGTAAAAAGATACACAAAGTACACTTAACTAAGCTCAATATCAGAATTTGCTTGTGTTAAAAGATTTTCACATAAACAATTACTTCATACATGGGATCTTTAGTATATTAAAGACTACTAGGTCAGCATCTAGCACAGTTATCCTCATTGGATTGAATAGTCACAGAAACATTCATATCACTATCAGAGTTTAGAAATTCACATCAGACAACAATCAGCACTTAAACAAATTTCAATTTAAGCACAGAATACACAAAGATAGTAAAATATATAAATACTGATCATAAAGTCTGATGTATCAGAACATAAACTAAGCAAATTTAGAGAAAGAACCTGAAACCATTCCAAGTTCATTTACCTGTCTTATAAAAGTAACTTCACATAATGGTTTTGTGAAGATATCTGCTAGTTGTTGATCTGTTGGAACAAAATGCAATTCCACTGTACCTTCATCCACATGTTCCCTTATGAAGTGGTACCTAATGCTGATGTGCTTTGTTATTGAGTGCTGAACTGGATTACCTGTCATAGCAATAACACTTTGATTATCACAGTAAATAGGGATTTTAGAAAATTCTAACCCATAATCCAGTAACTGATTCTTCATCCAAAGAATCTGTGCACAACAGCTTCCTGCAGCAATGTATTCTGCTTCTGCAGTTGATGTGGAAATTGACTTCTGTTTCTTGCTAAACCAAGAACCAATCTGCCTCCAAGAAATTGGCAGCTTCCACTTGTGCTTTTCCTGTCAATTTTGCATCCTGCAAAATCTGCATATAAGTAACCTATTAGCTTAAAGTATGATTCTCTAGGATACCACAATCCCAGATTAGCTGTACCCTTAAGGTACTTGAAAATTCTTTTCACAGCTGTGTTAAGTGAGGTTCTCTTGGATCTGCTTAAAATCTTGCACAAAGACAGGTAGCATACATGATATCAGGTCTACTTGCAGTTAGATAGAGTAGAGAGCCAATCATACCTCTGTAATCAGTAATATCTACTGATTTACCAGTATCTTTATCCAACTTTGTTGTAGTGGCCATATGAGTGGATGTACTTGAACAATCTTGCATTCCAAACTTTTTCAACAAATTTCTGGTACTCAGATTGACAAATAAAAGTTCCATCTTCATTCTGCTTGACTTGAAGGCCCAGAAAATAGTTAAGTTCTCCCATCATACTCATTTGATATCTTGACTACATCAGCTTGGCAAACTTCTTACAAAGTCTGTCATTTGTAGAACCAAAATGATATCATCAACATATATCTGCACCAAAAGTAAGTCCTTTCCATGGTTGAGGTAGAACAGTGTTTTGTCAATAGTCCCTCTGTTAAATCCACTTTTCAGAAGAAACTGAGCTAAAGTCTCATACCATGCTCCTGGAGCTTGAAGGCCATAAAGTGCTTTATCAAGCCTGTAGACATGATTGGGAAATTTGGGATCTACAAAGCCTGGAGGTTGTTCAACATATACCTCTTCTTCCAATTCTACATTGAGAAAAGCACTTTTCATATCCATTTGAAAGACTTTAAACTTCTTGTGAGCAGCATAAGCTAAAAATATCCTTATGGCTTCCAATCTAGCAACTGGTGCAAATGTTTCATCATAATCAATTCCCTCATGTTGAGAGGATCCTTTTGCAACCAGCCTTGCTTTATTCCTCGTAATTATACCATCACTATCAGTTTTGTTTCTGAACACCCACTTTGTACCAGCAACAGACCTATTTTTGGTCTTGGCACTAGGGTCCAGACTTTATTTCTTTCAAATTCATATAACTCTTCCTGCATTGCTTGCACCCAATCAGCATCTTGAAGAACTTCTTCCACTTTCTTGGTTCAGTCAAAGAAAGAAATAATGATGAGACATTCATTTGATATAGCTTTCTAGTTCTGACACTGCATCAGGATTTCCAATAATTAAGTCAGGTGTATGTGCTTTTGTCCACTTCCTTGATGGAAGGTTTATCTCTAGAACTGGATGCTCCCCCATGATCCATGCTATCTCCATCAACATTTCTGTTGCTCCCCCTGAAATTATTGCTCTCTAGTTGGATCCTTCAGAATATGAGTTTCCATAAATATCAGAGACATGAGTTTCCAGAATTATCAGAACTTGGCCCAACAGAACTTGATGAATCAGAACTTGAAGAGCTGTTGTAGATTCTGATGCTTTTGAGATGTGGTTGTATCCTCAATATGCCCCCCTGCACAGGTGCATTTTCCTTTGGCGTAGTCACACACAGTTTCAATAACATCGAGTTTAATCCATCAGAGTTTGCAGATCAGGATTTAGACTGTCGATTTACAGAATCAGAATTTAAAATTCATTTCGAATCTCAGCTGATCATGATCCTTGAAATTTCAATTCCAGTAATCTTCTTATCATCAAAAGAGACATTGATAGATTCCATGACAACCCTTGTTCTTAAAATGTAGACTCTGAAGGCTTTTGTGGAAAGTGGATATCCAACAAAAGTTCTTCATCAGCTTTAGATCAAATTTGGATAGCTGTTCAGGATGAGTCTTAAGAACAAAATACTTGCATCCAAATACATGAAGTAATTCAGATTTGGCTTCTTTTTCTTCACCATCTCATATGGGTTTTTCCATGCTTGTTGATAAGAGTTGCATTCTAAGTAAAACAGTAGTCTGCACAGCTTCAAACCCAATATAGGTTGGTAACTTTACTTCATCAAGCATAGTTCGTGCAGGCTTCTATAAGAGTTTATTCTTTCTTCAACAACTCCATTTGCTGTGGAGTTCTAGGAGCAGAAAATTCCTGCTTTATTCCATGGTCTTTGCAGAACTCTTCTATGATCGAATTCTTGAACTCAGTGCCATTATCACTTCTTATGATTTTCACAGAGGTTTGACCAATTTATCCAGTTGTTGATATGATCAATCAAGATAGATGCTGTATCACTTTTTGTGTGAAAAAATACACCCATGTGTATCTGGTGAACTCATCCCTATGACCATATCATTTTCTTTACAATAGACATGACATTAATTGGACCAAATAGATCAACATGTAGTAGGTGATAAGGCTCAAGAATTGATGATTCAGTCTTGCTCTTGAATGAAGATTTTCTTTATTTTGCCTTCTGACATGAATCACAAAGGCCATCAGGAGCAAATACTGATTTTGGCAGTCTCTCACAAGATCTTTCTGATAGTTCATTTATATTGTTAAAATTTAAATGAGAGAGTTTCTTGTGCCAGTCCCAGCTTTTTTCAATTGATGCTCTACTTAACAGACAGATTGCAGAACCATAGTACTTGTTGAAAGCTTGGCTTCATAATGTTACCATGCCTGTATCCTTCAGAACAACTTTGCTGTAGATTTGCTTACAACTTCACAGTGTTCTTCAAAGAAATCCACATGATAACCTCTGTCACAGATTGACTAACACTCAGCAGATTGTGTTTAAGTCCCGAGACCAGAGCTACTTTTTCAATGATGACATTCCCAAGATTGATATTGCCATATCCCAGAGTTTTTTCAATGTTGCCATCTCCATAAGAAACACCTGGGCCAGCTTTCTCCACAAAGTCTGATAGCAGGGCTTTATTTCCAGCATATGTCCTGAACATCCATGTCCAGAAACTAGGATGTTCTTCCTGTTGCCTGCAATCACAAAGACCACTAATGATTAGATAAAGGACCCAGACTTGCTTGGATCCTCTGGCCTTATTAAGTTTGTTAACATTTGCAGCGGATTTAGCATCAGAGTTTATGTTAACAGTTTTCTTATCAGAATTTGCAATATTAGACTTAGCATCAGAACTTACACTAGAAGGAATAATGCTAACTTCTTTACAGAAGGTTTATTTGATAATAATCATAGTACCACTATGATATTCCTTACAAGTATAATTGAAATGCCATAAACTACCACAATGAAAACAAGGATTTTGTGGCTTATATCTAACAGCTGACTCTAACTCCTGACTTTGAGGGTAAGGAGTTTATGTCTTATTCTCCTGCAAAACGAGCAGATAGTTAGAATTTCCACAGTTAGACATGTTTTTCTAGGAGCATTAGGAACAGGCTTATAATTGTTACCTTTTGTTCACACCTTCCTTTCCATTCCTATTTTTCCTAGGTGGCTTTACCTTGTTTACATTTTTACCCTGTTTCAGCTTATGCTTAAGCTTCTCTTAGTCATTAAGCCTATGTTAACTTTAGGTGGCTTATCCTGTTTAGGATTGTCAGAAGTTAATTTCTCATTAACTTCTGATTTCTCAATATCAGACTTTTGCAGTTACAAACTTAACAGGATTTACCTTTGGTTTTTGTTTAACAACTATAGGCTCAGTTTCTACAATTCCCTACTGTTCTTATCATCTCCATAACCTAGCCCTCTTTCAGTTGCCATTACTAAGATATCCTGAGTTGTTCTACCAGAGTTAGGCTAAGTCCTGATAATCTCTCTTTCCTTTTCTAACTCAGTTTTTAGAGATTCATTCATTTTTAGCACTTCATCCCTAACATAAAAGGCATCATCTCCATCTTTCCGAGTTTGATGGAACATGACTAACTCCTTTTCTAAATAATCATTCCTCTTTTTATAAGCAAGATTTTCAGAAGTAATCTTTCACATGTTAAAGTTTGATCTTTATAACTAATGAACATGGTTTTTAAGATATCTTCTCAATTCAGTAATATCATCAGTATGAAAGGCATAAGTAGTTTAAGGTATCTGAAGAATCTGACCAGCTTTTTCTTCTTTGTGACAAGAGCCTTGCCTTTGTCTATAACGACTCGTATACTTTTATATTATTTAAAAGTGTAATTATTAAAATAAATAGTTAAATAAAAAATGGTATTGGTTTTCGATCGCTATGTGTGTTTTATTATTATCCTTGTGTGAATTAGGGTGTACAGAGTTGTTTGTATAATTAGCTATTGAGTTGCATTGAATCGTTTTGCACTTTTAAAAGTGAATTTAGTGCAAATTCAATTGCATAATATTTGGAATGTCTCTAAAATTGTTTCATGGTTTTATAATTATAATAATTATTTTGGGATTTATAAAACCTAGAAATCAAATATTTCATCAATTATTTGGCCATGTACGATTTCTGATTTCATTTATTGGTAAAATTCGTACGTAATTCCAGAATTCTTCAAAATTATGAAATTCATATTTATTTAAGTTGGGAATATTTTGAGAAATTTAAAATTATTTTGGAAATTTTTGGAGTTAGTTTCACCCGCGCGTCGATTCGTTTAATTGCTAAAAGCGGGTATAAATTGTGTTTCAGAAATTATTTTAAAATTATAAAAAATTACGTTTTTATTTACTTCAGGATATTTATAATGCTATAAGATTATGTGGATAATTTTTTTTATTTTAATTACACGCGAGCTGTATCGTTAAAAAAATAAAATGAGGCAGAACCGAGCTGCTAAGGGGGTACATGTTAATTGTGTTGATACGTGTCAAATTTTCCAGGAGTGTTGGCTTCGTTTAATACTGTGATTTGCTGTGAGTTGATAAAGTAAAAATTAGAGAAGAGATAAACACAATTGTGTTTACCCCCTCCCATGTCTCCTTTCTTTCCCGATCAATATCTCCATCTCTCTTTCCCCTTCGATCTCTCTATCTCTTCTGTTCTGCGGTGTCTTGCCGCAGTTGCTCTGATTTTCCGGCGATTTCGCCGCCCTGTTCTCTGATCTGTTTCCGGTGGGTTTCTTTACCGGCCGCGGTACCTTGTTTTGATTCTTTCTGCTTAATTGATGCTTATATATATGTACGTATTTGTGCGTGTATATATCAGTTAAGTAGAGGGTCTTTGTTGTGTTCTGTTATCGCCTGTGTTCCATTTCTCAGGCCACTTTCCGGCCACCTGTCGCCGCCGGTTCTCCGGTGAGGTGACAGCAATGGGTCTGTGTATTGCTCGATTGTTTGGGTCTGTGTGTTGCTCGATTGTTTGGGCAGTGTGTGTGCGTTGTGTGTGTGTGTGTGGTCGACGACGCGTGTGACGCCCGTGACCTGTGTCCGGTTTGAATTCTGCGTTGCTTTGGTACAAAGAATTTCTAATTTTTAATTTTATTTTCTGCAGAAAATTGATTTGAGTAGTTCGTGATATAAATAATTTTTGTACGGGGAAAATTGGAATAATAATTGGTGAGGGTTCGCGATGGAACCCGATTTATGCGGGCACCCGCGAATTTTTGCCGCCGTTCGCGATGACTCGTTAGGAGCGAACGGTGGACCGTGATGATTATTATCTGAGTCCTAATTTAATAAATAAATATAACATGCGATTAAAAATTGTAAAATACGGTTAATAACGAATAATAAGTGTATTTAATTGGTATTTGTACGATGGTGAATTAACGTTGTTGACTAAAACCGGTGGTTGGGAATTTGATTGCAGTTGGGTTGAATTTGATTGTGCTGTTGATGTGACCTCAACAAGTTGGTCGACGGGTAGGCCGATAAACAAAGGAGGTGCTGCCCGAATTTTTGGAAATTAACTTCGGAAATTCGGGACATACCCTGTAATTATCGGAACGTCGAGCGAGTATGAATAAGAATATATATATATATATATATATATATATATATATATTCTAAGCGGAACCTGATTGCATTTAGTGATAAATTGTTTTGCTAAAACCAATAACCCTATTTTCGTACAAGGACGAGTACGCGTATTTTATGAAAAAAAAACACCGAACCTATTTTCCGAGAATGTGAACTCTAAGTTGATGCGTGTATTGAAATAATGTATATAAGTACGAGTCGGGGATTTGATATCGAATGGGTAGGTGTATATCGAGGATATGTCAAGCATACCTAGACGTCTAACGTAGGGTATTTCAGCTCTGTAGGTTCTGGTCGAAGGACTCAGGAATTGATATCGAATTAAGATAATCCAGTGATCAGTCGGCAAGTGCCTCGAGGTTCCAAGTGAAGAACCCTGAGAGTCTTGGATACTATCTTGAGATAGATTGGGGCAAAGCAGAGATGCCTTCTAGTGAGACAGTCATTTTCCATGAGAGCCCGAACGTTCAAGTTTATCAGAAACAGTCAGTGATAATCGTAATGCTCTGCAAGGCAAGTACCCCTGACCATTCTTTTATGGTTCAGTATATGTGAATAACTAAATGTTTTAATTTTGTAATGGAACAGAAATGTTTTAAGTTACGTATCCCATGTGTTTGAAAATGCTGTTTAAAATTATGTTTTTGGGGAAAAGTGACTTCTGGAAACACCTATCTCTAAACGTGATTTAAATGAAAGAGGATTTGAATAGTGTGCTATGGCATAATTAATTTTGAAAAGAGATAGGTAAAAGTGATAATTTTAAAAACTGGATTAAACGATCAGATATGGGATACATTGAGGCCAGAGTAGGCCTATTGAGTTAGCGTAAGAGGCTAATTCGGTTGCGCGCACTGTATAACCGATTAGTCCAGCAGGTCAGGGACCTAGCTAGTCTGTAATAACCCCAATTTTTGAGAAATTTTTGAAACCCTTATGAATAGTGTTTTTGCTGAATGAGAAAACTTTTCATGCCACACTATGTAGGGGTTCTGATATGGATATTCTGAGATTTTATTAGTACTTTATATGAGATATAAGTGTATGTAAAGATCGTCAGAATCCAAATCCGAACACTTTGATTTTTCCCGGAAATACACTAGATACGGAAAGATTTGAGAAAAAGGTAACAGGATAAAAAGGATTTAAATTAAAGGATTATAGGAGAGGATCATAAAAGGAATATAATATATTGAGAAAGGTTAAGGGAACCTAAGTAATAAGATCCCGGGTATGATCCTTCAAACGATAAACGAAAACGAAAGTTAAGCGAACCGTATAACAGATCAGCGGTCATTAGGCAAACAATTAGGAAGTTAATCAAAGGGATTAGAGAGGATGATGTCACCCAACCAATGAGAAGAGGACAAGGAGGGGAGGATGACATCACGAGGATGACACAAGCATGACATGGGAAGGAAGGAGATGTGGTGGCTTTTTAAACCACACAAAATCAAGGGCAACTAGGTAATTTACTAAAACAAACACAAAAATCAAACCAACCAAGCCAAGCAAATCATTTTTCATCAAAATCAAAAAGAAACCAAGGCATTGTTCTTCATGCTCTCGGCCAAAACAGAACCTAGAACACTAAAACTGATGTATCTCCTTCATTTCTCACTCAAATATTGTGTTCTATAGCTCATTGGAAAGGTATTGAGATGGCCTACAACTCTTGTTCACAAGTCTCGTCCAAATAATCATGGTAAGACCCTCATTTTTACAGTTCTTTAAATCGGACTTTTAGAAACTTCAAAGCCTAACTTTGTGTTCTTGATTTCTTTGGAAAGATCAAGCTTGTAGGAGGCTCCCTAAGGCTTCCTAGCAACTTAACACCTCCCAAGGAAGGTATAAACTTCAAACCCTAGCCTTTACTTTATTTGTTAGTAAGTTTAATGGTTGGTGTTTTGAAATGAGAAGCATGGATTGTGATTATTAGTAGTTTGGTTTGATTTGGAAGTGTTTTTGGTAATTGAAGCTTGATTATAGTTCATAGGTCTTGATTGTGGTTGTTTGAGTTGAAAACCTTGGAGATTATGGACTGATGTGGTATGGTTTAGGTGAAGTTTTGTTGTATTGATGGTTATGAGTTGGTTGGTGGTTAATTGGAGTAGTTTAAACATTGGTAATCGCGTAAACATAGCCGTCGTAACGTCCGATTTTCTTTGGACTGTTTTTGTGCATAACATTAGGACCCGAGAACCCCCTGCTAGATTATGACCACTGCAATGTTTAGATAGCTCATGTTACGAGCTTCGTTTTGATATGTAGTTCGTTCGATTCCGATGCACGGTTTAGGAGAAACGACCGTTTCAAGTAACGGCGTTTCGCGAACGAAACTTTTCCCCTCGCCTTACTTTGAAACATAGGTTAAAGACCAAAAAGGGTTAATTAATGCATGAAACATTTATGGTAAGTGTGTTAGGCAGTTGGTAAGACACTCGCGAAGGAATCGCCTTAAAACTCGTAAAGGTTAAATTATTAAAAATGGTGGAGCCGAGGGTACTCGAGTGACTTAAGAGAATCAGTAAGCGCAAAACGAGCGTTAGAGTCTGAGTTGGTTAGAGTATAGATTTACAAGTGACTTTGGTTTAATTCCAACTTACTTGTTGTTTATAGGTTACCAGACTCGTCCCGAGCCATTCGTAACCCCCAGTCGCTCAGGCAAGTTTTCTACCCGATATACTGTTGTTGTGATGTAAATATATGTATATGCATTATCTTGTGATAGTGCATGATTGTTATTAGCAAATTTTGCGATATATTGGAGCATGCTGATATGGTATATATGCATGCCTGTTTCGCATTCTTTCCATATATATATCTGTTGATTCAGTTGATAATACCTATGCTAGAGGATAGCGGTAATTTGCATATACCCTTAGTACAGGGACCCAAAGGTGAAAATATTTCTAAAACCGGGAGTCGAGGATCCCGAGTAGATTTTGTATATATGGATATAAATATATATATATATATATATATTTATACTTATATATATATATATGGTCATAGTTTTCAAAACTATTAATCGAATAAGGTTTATTCGATAACTTTAACTTTATTTTATTATTGAATATTATTTTGAATATTCATCCGAGGACTTATGACTCCTTTATTTTATTATTGAATATTATTTCGAATATTCATTCGAGGACTTATGACTCCTTTTATTTTATATTAAATGAATATTATTTTGAATATTCATTCGAGGGCTTATGACTCAGTTTATATTGTTTAATGAATATTTTTGAATATTCATTTGAGGATCTATAACTCCGATTATTTGCTGAGATTTGTTCTTTATTTTATTAAAGAATAAGGTGTAAATAATCAAACTTATTTTCGATTATTCAAATAAAGATATTACTTTCGTATAAGTATATCTTTGATTATTTGCTATTCATTTCAAGTATAAGTTTTAATACTTCTACTTCAATTATTTTATAAAGATTATTCTTTATGGGAATATTATTTAAATAATAATATTCAGACATTTTCTAAATATTCTGGGGACTGATTTACTTCATTAAATCAGCTTCACTCCAAACATTCTTAAAAATGTTTTGCGAGTCTTCAAAATGATTTTTTTAAAAGTTAGAGCGGATCCCAAAACTCATTTTTTTAAGATCCTCCTTTCGAAGGGGATTTAAATACTCGCTCAAAACCTGAGGGATCCGGCTCTGTGGTGTGTTTTATATTCGCAACAAGGTTGTTGTTTTGATAAATGAATTGATTACTTACCCAACACTCGGGAAGTAAAATTCTTGGAACAAGTTAATCCATTAACAGGCATCGCCTGGGAAATATCGGTGAGTTCTCCTTTCCAAATAGATACGACTTCTTGGTGGAGCCGTATCAACAAGTTTCTACTTGGGGAAAGTGGGGACAAGCTTTACGTTTCAGAGTCATGGATTTCATCTGAACTAGGAGTGGCGTAAGTGGCCGAGTAACGCCGGCCCAGCCTTACTATATTGGCCCAAATGGCCTGGAAGTTCCGCTAAGGCGGTCCATTCCTTAGGAGTTCAGTGTTCGATTGACAAGTAAATCCGACAGGTTCTCCTCTACATGTAGAAAATGGTGGGGTTGTACTACTACGACTGATCATCGTAAGTGGTCTTCCTGGCGCGGCAAACTCCCGTAATGAGTTCATCATCCAATTGGATAATTTCTGCAACACTACCCAGAGCACTTCGATAGAAAGGCTACGGTTGGGCGATTGTTGAGTGTTGGCAGGGTCAAGTTTTCAAAATGATGTTTACATCAAATGAAGTATCTCGTAACTTCATTTTATTTTGATAATATTTTAAAGATTTAATCTATTCAAATCTTGCCTTATAGTCTCATCTATGTGATGAACCTTTGAAGCTAATTATAACTTGAACGGTGGTAGTTCAAGTAGTATTTGGGAGAGATATAAGTATATTGGGGTATCTTGTAACTTCATCTTTTAAACTTATATCTAATTAATAATTGTCTTATGAATGACAAAGATTTTCAGAAAAACGTTGAGACAAGGTTAGATATATGAGATCACCTTGCAACGATATTTTTTTTATACAGTTATACACTGGGACTTTGTGTATATTGTGCATGGAAGAGGACTTCCAATATTTTGAAAAGTATATATGTATATATATATATACTGAATATTTTGCGACTTTATCGCATTAAGATATCAACTTGGTTCATTTCTTTTGACCAAGACTTTCATGAGTACTATGAGAAGGCTCATATATTGTTAATCATTATACATATTATTTTGGTGGGCTTGCTGCTCACCCTTGTTTTCTTTTTTCATCACACAACATCAGATAGACAAGATGAACCAGACCAAGCTCCCGATTCGCAAGAGGTTAGGAGATGTTCCGCAGTTTTCTAGAAGCACTGATGCCGCCATAGCTGAGGTAGGAACTACCAATAGGCTAGGCTTTCAACTTTTGATGTATCAGATTATGTATATTTATGAATTGTAATAATGGCAAAGAAATGTAAATTTATTCAGAAACCTGTTTAAGGTGTATTGGCATATAATTGTGGAATAAAACGACTTGTGATTATTTTTGGATATTCATCTCTGAGACTATAACTTGTGGTGTGTGTGTTTATTGTGGGGTCATAGTACAGAGTAGTTGATTATTTATTAAGATTGGGTGTTGTTAAGGGAAATGGAACTCGTGACAACCCGGATCCCCGACCCCGGATTTGGGGGTGTTACAGAAATGGTATCAGAGCTAACCGTTATAAACCTCAGAGATGATGGGACGTTAAGATAATAAGTTCACTAAGATAATAAGAACACTTGCCAAGTTCATAGTCGGACTACCTAACGTAGTACTGACAGTTAAAACCCTTATGGGAACCCTTATAAATGTAGCGATAGAAGCGTAGTTCGTTATCGTATATGGTAGCGGGACTCCGAACCCTGAAGTTGAGGAACATCAACGCGATGATGTTTTATTACTAATTGGAGATCAGATTGTGGATCCAATAGAGCGTCCTAATGCCGGACCGGATGATGTTGATATTGAGGATGTAGAGGTTGAGGATGTTGTCCTAGAAGGGATAGTTGCTGAGGAGGATCCCATGGAGGATCCTGACGAGATTGGATAAAGGACCACTGATGAATTGATGACCCTGGTTGGGTCGACTACCAGAGGTAGGATTGGCCGGTCACTACCAGAGGTTCGTTCAAGTTTGTAAAGATAGTAGCCCCTTTAACGCGGCTTACTCGTAAGACTGAGAAGTTCGAATGGACAGAGAAATGCGAGAACAACTTTTAAGAACCGAAGCAAAGGTTGGTGACGTTCCCTATGTTGGCGTTGCCGGATGGAAAATGAGATTTTGTGATTTGTAAGTGACGCTTCACATAAGGAATTAGGGTGCTTCTTATATAGCACAGCAAGATAATCGCGTCTGCGTCAAGACAATTAAGGGAATTTAAAATTCGATATCCCCACCCATGAGCTTGGGCTCGTGGCAATAGTTTTGCCCTAAAGATTTGAGGCACTACTTGTATGGAGAGAAGTGTGAGATTCACAAACCATAGGAGCTCTAGTACATTCTTACGTAGAAAGACCTCAACATACGCCAGAGGAGGCGGTTAGAGCTAATCAAGAATTATGATTGGGAGATTCTTTATCATTCGGTGAAAGCCAATATGGTGGCTGATGCCCTTAGTAAAAATGAGAGACTCAAGATGATAATGTCTTTTGGAGAGTTTATAAGAGATTTTGAGAAAATGGAAATAGTAGTGAAGGTAACCGGAGCCGGTACCGAAAAGCTGTTTGAGATAGCAATACAGCCCGAAGTATTGGAAAAGAACATATTGTGCCAGTAAAAGTGATGAATGAAGGCAGAGAGCCAACAAATAGGTATGAGATTAATACCGAGAGAAATGATAAGGGAATAATGAGGTATTCCTATAGAATTTGGGTTCCAAAGGTTTAAGAGCTTAAAGATGAAATCTTAGATGAAAGCTAGTTTGAGGAATAAGAGTTAGAGCAAACCCTGAACGTGATAGTCAGGGAGGTTGCCACCAAGACAAAAGGAACCCATAACATGATGAAGTGGAAAATGAGGATTTAAATTATGTAAGATGACCCCAATTATGGGGAGTAGGAAGAAATATTTAGACTGAGGAAACAAAAGTCGAGTAAGGACAGGAGACCCGAGATGGTACCCCTATACGGCAATTCATGGACCTGTCTAAAGAGAACTTAGACTATTATCCCCAACCACCACCCTGAGGAGACAGTGCGGTGGGAAATTCTTTCATGACCTTTAAGTCACTAAGCTCTCAGAGTTCCAAGGAACAAGCTGACCCAGTCGAGGCAAGAGCCTGGCTAAAGGAAATAGATGAATCATTTGAGATTCTAAATGATTGACGAACCACAAAAGACTATTTTATCACTTACCCTCCTAAGAGAGAGACCACCCGCTGGTGAAAGGCCAAGGAAGGCACGGAGCAAGAGATTATAATAAACTGATTTAAGTTCAGTCAATTGTTTTCAGGAAAGTACTTCCCAAGGTTATGGAGATAGTGTAAAAGCTTAAGAGCCAGAACAAAGGCAGACGAGTATGATGAATTATGAATCTAAGTTGTAAAAGTTATCAAGATTCGTTCTGAAGACACGAATCCAGAATGACGGGATGTTTGAAATCAATGCTTATGTTGTGTTGGTTCATGAAATAACGATAAGAGAAAGGAATATAAAGGCAAGAGAGTTTGAGGAATGATAAGGGAGTTGGGTATGAGGAAACCCTAAAGACTCGTAGAAATAGAAATAGGAAAGTAGGTAATCGTCCGGATGAGAGTGATTCACCATGAGTTAAATTGATGGTTGAAGGTATAAGAGATACATATATTTTATCCCCTGTAAGTTGGGAAGATTCGAGGAAACCTTGAGATAATTCGAAGGATAAATAATGAGACGCGGATAGACTGAGAAGACAAGAAAGTAAGAAATTAAGAAAATTGGGTGAAGGAAGTGACCTTCAAGAAGGTAAAGTATAAGACCGGTGGCATGATACCCAGAAAGGGAGACGCCAGATATGAAAGATATCCCAACATTGAGATGACTGTTGAGATAAACAACAAAAGTAAATAAGGAATTATTAAGAAGAAGTTCACGTTGAACATGACCAATATCTTCCAGAACATCCATGTTATCATTACCAAATCAAGAAAGAAAAGTGGATGACCATTGTTATCTTTTGGAGGCCATATAGATTGACCTCAATTTGAATAAGGATGCTATTATGAAGTTAGGTATAGACTATCGAGGTGGGAATGATTGAATAAGACACCCTTATCAGGGATATATGACTTGATTTATCCATGGAAGGATGCAGATACCTTTTAAAGGTGGAATTAAGGATAGAACATCGGAAACTTAAAATGAATCCTAGGGGAATGCATAAAGGTTGGAATTTCACCCTTAATAGGGACAGTATGAGTTTTGACAGTATGATTTGGAAAGGGTTAACAACCTTTAAGAATCAGTGGAGAAATTTTTCAGAAGTATATAGACAATGGTTCTAGTAATAGTAAATGGTATTTTAATATGCCCTGTATCTAGGGAATACAGGAGGAACGATTGAAGGATAACCTTAGAGGTTTTACAAGGAGAAAGGTAATATTCAAAATTTTCAAGAATAGAAATGTTGATAAAGGAAATATGACGTAATTATAATGTTGCCAAGTGGGGCACGTGTTAAACCACGAGAAAGTATGGATCGAACCAGTAATTGTCGAAATTATTCAGGGCAATTAGGACTTAAGATAAAAGATGTTCTAATTATGATTGAGAGTCAGTCATGACAGTGATTAACCTCTAAAGACTGAGGCAATAACTTATGGAAAAATGGTGATTTTTTTTTACTCATCAGATTTTAAGGAAAGCATTTTCACATAAGCTGTGATTGAAATAAGGTAGAAAATTTATTTGGAGATGGTTAAAGTGACATTGACTGTAAGGAAATTTTACTATCAGGAAAGGCCAAAGAGGTGGCCGACACTTTAAAGGTAAGAGAATAATTATAGGCGCTTGTGCCAAAAGAATACAGTGATGATGGTTAAAACTGTGAAGGTTGTATTATGGTTTGGAAGATTGACATTCCTTCTGATGACTGTGCAATACCCAGCCGTAATAGTAGTTGGTAAAGGTTTAATTCGTGTAATCGCCATGAGCGGGCTATCTATCTTAGAAGGTACTATCTTGAGAATGAGCCTGGACCATGTTTCAAAAGGACTAAACGAACCTTTGAGATCAGGAGTGTTCTTCATGAATCAGAAATGGTAATTATGTTACCTCCTTAGAAGGATTTGATACGACATGTATGGACTCCGTATGGTTAGCTATTAAGATTTCATGGAAAGTGAATGATGACAGTGGGTCAGTGGTGGACCATAGTAAGGCAGCAATGATTCTGCGAGTAACGAGGTGATTACAACCGTGAGAGTTGTATTAGAATGGATGTTGAGATTGAGTACCACTAAACAGGTCGTGGTAGTGTATAAGTTATCATTGATAGACTAATTAAGTAGAGTATCTACCTATTGAATATTTATTCCCTCTTATGAAAAGAGAGTCGTATTACTATATGAGGAAGGTTGCGGTGCAAGCATAGAACTCTAGTAACGGTGATGTCTAAAATGAGATCCCAGGTTCGATTTTTGAAATCGAGGGAGTTTCAAAGGTGATTGTGTATAAGCTCGAGGAAGAGCATGGGTCCATAGAATGATGGACGGAATAGAAATATTTAGGCATGGGAAATACGATGCTATAATACTTGATGCTGATATAAATACGTATATGTTTTATTCTCCTATGACAAACCTCTATAGTTCAGAGGTAGGTTCCAAGCCAGATATTTTGTGGCAGTATATTTTTTTATATATACTATTCTCTTCAGTTCGTTCTTTTCTCTTCTTTTCATTTCATGTAAGTTGAGAAGAACAACCCTTCCAGAAGGGGAGGTATTGCCGAATGACTGTCTATCTGTGTGATAGAAGCCTAGTAGGATACCAACTATTATTTAATTGCTTGTCAAGTACTAAAGGCTGGCCACCTTCTGTACTAACTATGCGAGATAACAAGTGTTCATGATCATAGTGATCTCTCAATAAATTCTTTTACTTCTATATGAAGGATTAAGCTTTCGAAAATAGAAACAGCTGAAAAAGGAGTAGTAAAGTTATGGTGGTATTCAGAATGGGAACACATTCGTAATACTAAGGTTGACGTGGTTATTAAAAGGTTATAGAACGCTAACGAGCAAAAGTATAACCAGTATAATATTAGGAACGGAAGGTAGTAGCGATTACGAACTCGAAAAGAATGGGTATTGAGAAGCAAAAGCTCTAATGCTAAACACTATAATGAGAGTCTGTGCAATAGACTTGAAAAAATTTGGAATGATCACTTAACGCGGATTTAGTTATATCACGACAATAGATCATATGTCATTATCGAGGTGTCACCTTATGAGATCCTTGGGGGAAGATAATGTCGATCTCCCTTATGTTAGGATGAAGTTGTAGAGCGCAAGATGCTCGGACCCGCAGTAGTCCAAAGGACCAGGGATATAATAGATCTAATCAGAGGACGGCTGGTAGTAACCCAAGATGGATATAAGAGGTATGCTGATTTGACTCAAAAAGGACAAAGAGTATGAAATAGGGGGCCTAGTAATGTTATAGGTATCCCCTTGGAAACCCTTGAAAAAGGATTGATGAGGTTCGGAAAGAAAGGAAAGCTAAGTCTACAATTTGTTGGACCCTTGGATATATTAAGACGTTTGGGAAGTTAGCATATGAGCTAGCCCTACCCCCGAACCTGTAGCAAGTTCATAACGTGTTCCACATATCAATGTTAAGGAAGTGTAATTTGGATCCCAGACAAATAGGGACATATGAGCGCATAGACATGCAACCAGACGTAACCTATATGGAGCAACCAGGAAGGGTATAGAGTAAAAAGGAACGAGTGCTTAGGAGAAGGGTTATCAAACTAGTAAGAGTTTGATGGTAGAACCACAATGTGGGAAAATTTACTCGAGAGTTAGAAAGTGCAATGCTAAGAGAGTATCCCTATTCATTTTCTATCTGATTCCGGGACGGAATCCTTTTAAGGAGGGGAGACTGTAATAACCCCAATTTTTGGGAAATTTTTGAAACCCTTATGAATAGTGTTTTTGCTGAATGAGAAAACTTTTCATGCCACACTATGTAGGGGTTCTGATATGGATATTCTGAGATTTTATTAGTACTTTATATGGGATATAAGTGTATGTAAAGATCGTCAGAATCCAAATCCGAACACTTTGATTTTTCCCGGAAATACACTAGATACGGAAAGATTTGAGAAAAAGGTAACAGGATAAAAAGGATTTAAATTAAAGGATTATAGGAGAGGATCATAAAAGGAATATAATATATTGAGAAAGGTTAAGGGAACCTAAGTAATAAGATCCCGGGTATGATCCTTCAAACGATAAACGAAAACGAAAGTTAAGCGAACCGTATAACAGATCAGCGGTCATTAGGCAAACAATTAGGAAGTTAATCAAAGGGATTAGAGAGGATGATGTCACCCAACCAATGAGAAGAGGACAAGGAGGGGAGGATGACATCATGAGGATGACACAAGCATGACATGGGAAGGAAGGAGATGTGGTGGCTTTTTAACCACACAAAATCAAGGGAAACTAGGTAATTTACTAAAACAAACACAAAAATCAAACCAACCAAGCCAAGCAAATCATTTTTCATCAAAATCAAAAAGAAACCAAGGCATTGTTCTTCATGCTCTCGGCCAAAACAGAACCAGAACACTAAAACTGCTGTATCTCCTTCATTTCTCACTCAAATATTGTGTTCTATAGCTCATTGGAAAGGTATTGAGATGGCCTACAACTCTTGTTCACAAGTCTCGTCCAAATAATCATGGTAAGACCCTCATTTTTACAGTTCTTTAAATCGGACTTTTAGAAACTTCAAAGCCTAACTTTGTGTTCTTGATTTCTTTGGAAAGATCAAGTTTGTAGGAGGTTCCCTAAGGCTTCCTAGCAACTTAACACCTCCCAAGGAAGGTATAAACTTCAAACCCTAGCCTTTACTTTATTTGTTAGTAAGTTTAATGGTTGGTGTTGTGAAATGAGAAGCATGGATTGTGATTATTAGTAGTTTGGTTTGATTTGGAAGTGTTTTTGGTAATTGAAGCTTGATTATAGTTCATAGGTCTTGATTGTGGTTGTTTGAGTTGAAAACCTTGGAGATTATGGACTGATGTGGTATGGTTTAGGTGAAGTTTTGTTGTATTGATGGTTGTGAGTTGGTTGGTGGTTAATTGGAGTAGTTTAAACATTGGTAATCGCATAAACATAGCCGTCGTAACGTCCGATTTTCTTTGGACTGTTTTTGTGCATAACATTAGGACCCGAGAACCCCCTGCTAGATTATGACCACTGCAATGTTTAGATAGCTCATGTTACGAGCTTCGTTTTGATATGTAGTTCGTTCGATTCTGATGCACGGTTTAGGAGAAACGACCGTTTCAAGTAACGGCGTTTCGCGAACGAAACTTTTCCCCTCGCCTTACTTTGAAACATAGGTTAAAGACCAAAAAGGGTTAATTAATGCATGAAACATTTATGGTAAGTATGTTAGGCAGTTGGTAAGACACTCGCGAAGGAATCGCCTTAAAACTCGTAAAGGTTAAATTATTAAAAATGGTGGAGCCGAGTGTACTCGAGTGACTTAAGAGAATCAGTAAGCGCAAAACGAGCGTTAGAGTCTGAGTTGGTTAGAGTATAGATTTACAAGTGACTTTGGTTTAATTCCAACTTACTTGTTGTTTATAGGTTACCAGACTCGTCCCGAGCCATTCGTAACCCCCAGTCGCTCAGGCAAGTTTTCTACCCGATATACTGTTGTTGTGATGTAAATATATGTATATGCATTATCTTGTGATAGTGCATGATTGTTATTAGCAAATTTTGCGATATATTGGAGCATGCTGATATGGTATATATGCATGCCTGTTTCGCATTCTTTCCATATATATATCTGTTGATTCAGTTGATAATACCTATGCTAGAGGATAGCGGTAATTTGCATATACCCTTAGTACAGGGACCCAAAGGTGAAAATATTTCTAAAACCGGGAGTCGAGGATCCCGAGTAGATTTTGTATATATGGATATAAATATATATATATATATATATATATATATATTTATACTTATATATATATATATGGTCATAGTTTTCAAAACTATTAATCGAATAAGGTTTATTCGATAACTTTAACTTTATTTTATTATTGAATATTATTTTGAATATTCATCCGAGGACTTATGACTCCTTTATTTTATTATTGAATATTATTTCGAATATTTATTCGAGGACTTATGACTCCTTTTATTTTATATTAAATTAATATTATTTTGAATATTCATTCGAGGGCTTATGACTCAGTTTATATTGTTTAATGAATATTTTTGAATATTCATTTGAGGATCTATGACTCCGATTATTTGCTGAGATTTGTTCTTTATTTTATTAAAGAATAAGGTGTAAATAATCAAACTTATTTTCGATTATTCAAATAAAGATATTACTTTCGTATAAGTATATCTTTGATTATTTGCTATTCATTTCAAGTATAAGTTTTAATACTTCTACTTCAATTATTTTATAAAGATTATTCTTTATGGGAATATTATTTAAATAATAATATTCAGATATTTTCTAAATATTCTGGGGACTGATTTACTTCATTAAATCAGCTTCACTCCAAACATTCTTAAAAATGTTTTGCGAGTCTTCAAAATGATTTTTTTAAAAGTTAGAGCGGATCCCAAAACTCATTTTTTTAAGATCCTCCTTTCGAAGGGAATTTAAATACTCGCTCAAAACCTGAGGGATCCGGCTCTGTGGTGTGTTTTATATTCGCAACAAGGTTGTTGTTTTGATAAATGAATTGATTACTTACCCAACACTCGGGAAGTAAAATTCTTGGAACAAGTTAATCCATTAACAGGCATCGCCTGGGAAATATCGGTGAGTTCTCCTTTCCAAATAGATACGACTTCTTGGTGGAGCCGTATCAACAAGTTTCTACTTGGGGAAAGTGGGGACAAGCTTTACGTTTCAGAGTCATGGATTTCATCTGAACTAGGAGTGGCGTAAGTGGCCGAGTAGCGCCAGCCCAGCCTTATTATATTGGCCCAAATGGCCTGGAAGTTCTGCTAAGGCGGTCCATTCCTTAGGAGTTCAGTGTTCGGTTGACAAGTAAATCCGACAGGTTCTCCTCTACATGTAGAAAATTGTGGGGTTGTACTACTACGACTGATCATCGTAAGTGGTCTTCCTGGCGCGGCAAACTCCCGTAATGAGTTCATCATCCAATTGGATAATTTCTGCAACACTACCCAGAGCACTTCGATAGAAAGGCTACGGTTGGGCGATTGTTGAGTGTTGGCAGGGTCAAGTTTTCAAAATGATGTTTACATCAAATGAAGTATCTCGTAACTTCATTTTATTTTGATAATATTTTAAAGATTTAATCTATTCAAATCTTGCCTTATAGTCTCATCTATGTGATGAACTTTTGAAGCTAATTATAACTTGAACGGTGGTAGTTCAAGTAGTATTTGGGAGAGATATAAGTATATTGTGGTATCTTGTAACTTCATCTTTTAAACTTATATCTAATTAATAATTGTCTTATGAATGACAAAGATTTTCAGAAAAACGTTGAGACAAGGTTAGATATATGAGATCACCTTGCAACGATATTTTTTTTATACAGTTATACACTGGGACTTTGTGTATATTGTGCATGGAAGAGGACTTCCAATATTTTGAAAAGTATATATGTATATATATATATATATACTGAATATTTTGCGACTTCATCGCATTAAGATATCAACTTGGTTCATTTCTTTTGACCAAGACTTTCATGAGTACTATGAGAAGGCTCATATATTGTTAATCATTATACATATTATTTTGGTGGGCTTGCTGCTCACCCTTGCTTTCTTTTTTCATCACACAACATCAGATAGACAAGATGAACCGGACCAGCTCCCGATTCGCAAGAGGTTAGGAGACGTTCCGCAGTTTTCTAGAAGCACTGATGCCGCCATAGCTGAGGTAGGAACTACCAATAGGCTAGGCTTTCAACTTTTGATGTATCAGATTATGTATATTTATGAATTGTAATAATGGCAAAGAAATGTAAATTTATTCAGAAACCTGTTTAAGGTGTATTGGCATATAATTGTGGAATAAAACGACTTGTGATTATTTTTGGATATTCATCTCTGAGACTATAACTTGTGGTGTGTGTGTTTATTGTGGGGTCATAGTACAGAGTAGTTGATTATTTATTAAGATTGGGTGTTGTTAAGGGAAATGGAACTCGTGACAACCCGAATCCCCGACCCCGGATTTGGGGGTGTTACATAGTCTCTGAGTTCCGGAACAGATAAATGAGATGGCAGTTGGAGCCATAAATAAGATGGCAGTTGGAGCCGTCTGGTGTAGATAGCCTGATCATCTATCTTCACATATCCGCTACGTATCTGATTTGGCTTTGTGATTCTCGTAACTGAAAAAGTGAGTTATACAGTGGATTTGGAAATGAAAATGGCATGCTAGGATTAAACTCTGGTATTTGTACATAGCACACTACTGATGTTGTTGTTTTACAAAGCATGCTAGTTTTGATATCCAGTTTATACTTGTTTTACACGTTTCTGGCAAGATATGAATTCTGTTCCTATAACTGCTTTACTTTAAACTGTTTTGCTTGTTATTCATATAGCGGTACTGCTGAGCAAGCAATTGCTCACCCTTGCAGAATGTTTTATATATATATTGCAGATGCCTATGAGATTCTTTGGTGATAGTCGGGCAGAGTTCCAGTTCCCTTCATGTCAGACTCCTCTGAGATGGTTGTGCTAGACCAAGTGTGGTCTGTTGAGTTGCTGTGTTAAGTTAGCTGCGTCGAGATAATTGTTATAAGTTTGAGTTGTGTTAGTTGAGTAATCTAGGTCATACTTAAACCTGGCAAAGATCTTGGTAAAGGGGTCATAGTTATATCCTATTATTGAATTGTTTATCTCTTGGTTGTTGTTGATGACGTCAACTCCTGACCCCGGGGTTGTGGACGTCACAGTTGGTATCAGAGCTACAGGTTTGAGTCCCTGATTTAGGTTATGGGTAGAGTCAAAAGAGTGAAGAAAGGTTCGTAGATAGATGTGAGTCAGCAACTCAATCAGAGGAGCAAGTCTATGAGTTTAGTCAAGGGTTTCGGAAGCGTAACCCTGACGTTTGTTGAGGATTGACTGGAACTGCCCTAGTTTAGAGTACGTCTCATTTGTATATGTATTATTAGTAATGTTCGATAGAGATTTCTAGATTCCCTCTCGAGAATTCGAGTCTGATTGAGCGAATTCAGCTTCTGAGCAGACCTTTGTTGTGTCAGCTGAAGAGACGCCAACGTTATTTCTAAATATCACAATTTCTGTGTCGAGGAATGTTATTAGATTGATTGTGTGACCTTGGTGAGTTCGGATAGCGTGATAATAGTCAGGGGTTGTTATGACGACTAAGTTTTGTAGTGACTGTGAATTAGAACGGTAGGTGATATCTTTGAACTCTTTTATTTCTTCCTTGAAATACATCTTATCTCCAGAGTAATTGTTTCTTATTCCATAAGTTATGAACTTGAGGTAAGTTACTTAGGGGTATGTTGGTCTCATCACAAACCAGATTCACTCCTTCCTATTTGTGAATTTTCTTTTTAACATTGTTTCATCTCTCAGAAATTCTATTGGTTGATTGGGGCAAACAATGCATATGAATTGACCATTTATCTGTGTGGCAAAAAGGGTCTGGTGGGACGCCACCGAATTATGTGTTGTGACCGTATGGTACTAAGACTAGCCATCTTATGTACTTGTATGGTTTTTCTCAATCATACCTACATCTTCTTCACGATTTCTTCTTATTTGATTCCCTTGAGTTTGAATTTTTCTTTGATATTCTATGATAATGAATTTCTGCGACTGGATGGTCCTCGTTATTAAAAGCAAGTCAGAGTAACTGTCAGAAAGCAGGAAAGCCTTATATCAGGGTGTTACTTAAGAGTAATGGTAACCGTGGGAGTTCAGGATTTAAGAATGGAAATATAGCCTCGGGAAAGGTAATTCAGTGATTGATGAATCACTTGAGGGTGATAAGAAATCATCCCTGGAGAAAAAGGTTGATTGGAATTTGGACCATGGTGCTTAGAGGAGTCTAGCATCCCTTAAGCGTGACTTGAATTACTAGTGGGCTCTATGTAATTGGTGGTTGTTATAGCCGACCAAGTTTCCTTATATATTAGATTGGTGTTAATGTGGTAATAGAGCAGTGATGGGAAATGGTCAGTTACTGTCGTATTAAGGATCTATGCTATGATGAGCAGTATTCTAGTTTTCCTGAACTGTTGTTGATTCTGCTACTGTCATGGTTGCTGTGATTGCTAGTACTGTTAATCTAGATTTCTTTTATAAGTGGACCTCAATATTAAAGACTTGGGTACTGTGATTGGGCAGCATTTTCCTGATATAGGTGCACCGCTTAAACGGTGATACCTTTTGTCAAACATTTTATTATGTTTTGAATAAAACCCATTTATATATATTCCAGGAAGATGCCACCTAATAAAGTTACCCAGTCCAAAGAAAATAGTAGTAGTATTGGTCCAACTATAAATGAAATTCTAGATGTGTTATGCCAGCAGCAACAACAATAGTTGCAGTTAATCCAATAGGTTCAGCAGCGGTAACTACAGTTGCAGCAGCAACAACAAGGAGTAAACCCAAGTGTTTGTTTCAAATCTTTTCAGAATGTGAACCCTTCTAAGTTTAAAGGTGAACCTAATCCAGTAGATGCTGGAGCATGGTTAAAAGGAGATGGAAAATGCTTTCAATTTTATCCATATAGTAGTAATTTTAAGACTGAGTATGTAAATCAATCCTTAAGGAATAAAGTGAATTATTGGTGGGAATCAGCCAGAGTGTTAGAAGGGAAGGCCCTGTTTTATGGGCTAGGTTTATTGAGTTGTTTTTGGAAAGGTATTACCCAGATTGTGTGCGGAATTGAATGAAAATTGAGTTTCTAGAACTGGAACAAGGTGAAAGAAGTATGTTAGAATTTGAGGCCAAGTTTATAGAATTGGCCTGATTAGTTCCTAAGCATGTAAGTATGGAGATTCAAAAAGTAAGGAGGTTCCAACAAGGGTTGAAGCCTGGAATTCGCAGAGGAGTTGTGGCATTGCAACCTAAGATATACTCCTCTATGGTTCAGGTCGCCCTAGTAATGGAAGGTGACCAGAAGTTGATTGTTATTGACGAAAGTGATAGGAAAAATAAGTTGGAAGGTGTTAAGGACAAAGCAAACCAAGGAGAATCCATTTAAGGATTTGAGAATTGGTTTGGCCGGAATAGGGGTAAGAGATTCCGGAGATAGAGTTTATTTCAAGATAAATCTAGTGCCACTTCAGTTGCTTCCCCTTCAGCCCAGTTAGTCAAGTGAGCAGTGGATTGCAAGTCCTGTAACAGGAGATGCAGTGGTGCGTGTAAAAAGAGTGTGCAATGTTTCAAGTATGGATATAAGGGTCATTGTGCATCGGAATGTAATTCAGAAAATCCAGGAGTTACGTTTTATAATTGTGGAAAAGTTGGGCATATTGCAAGGAATTGTAGAATGGTTACTCAAGATACTACATTCCAAAGGCCAACATCCAGCACAGCTAGAGGCAGAACTTCTAAAAGGACCAAGAGATCGAACATTTAGAATTTGGACGTAGTTGCACCTGATCTGACACCCTCCGAGTTAGAGGGGTTTGATGTGATTTTAGGATTAAGTTGGTTGTCCTATGTTATGACAGGGAGTGGTTTCAGAAGAAGCAAAGGGTAAAGTGTACAGAAGCCAATAGCAAGATAATTTTTTGGAGGCATAAGCAATATAAGGAATTCTTCCAAACATGCGAGGAAAGAAGAGATAAGCTGAGGACATAAGGTAGATCCACCATCTGTAAAGATACTAAGAAGCGAATATTTAAGCTGGAAGAATGTTGGGTAATAATAAATGCCCTGGAATCTCTGGAGGCCAGTGGAACGAAATAATTAGTTGATAATGGTAACCTCTATAAAGAATTGGTTACTTATGTGACCTAATTGAAAGAATGTGTTAATTCTCGGGGGTTGCTTAAGATACAGCTTGAGGACATGATAGGAATTGTGATCAGAATGAGTTATGAACATTCTAATCTCTGGTGATATGATGGGGAGTAATAAGTACATCAGTTATCTACAGGTAATCAAGGAACATGGTGTATAAGGAATACTTAGATAAGTAAATTGTATTTATTGATAACATCCTCAGCTATCTAAGGATTAAGAAGATCTGGGAAGAATGCCCAAGGATTTTCCTACAAAGATTAAAAAGGGAAGCAATTATACGCTAAGTTTTGAAGTATGAATTTTGGTTGAAAATAACAAGAGATTTTGGGTGTTTCACTAACAACCACCTAAGCAAAGCCAGTGTAGTGTGGTTAATATTGCTAAGGAATCAGTAAAGGAATTGAAAATTGTGGGAATTGAAGTTGAGTATATGAAGGTAATGAGACGTTAGTATATAAGATTATTTCCCAGCCTTAACTGTTGGAAATGAGTAAGAAGCGATTGGATGTTGGAAATTAAATTAAAAATCAGTATTACCTATCATCTCTAGATGAAAGGTTAAAGTGAAATGATAATTCGGACAATATAAGAAATATGGAGAGTATATGTGTTAGGTTATAAAGGAAAATGAAGTAATTACCTACCATGGATTGTGTTTTTATAATAATAGTTACCCTGTTAGTAAGAGAATACTATTTTGCGAAGTGTTGGGTGGACATAAGCATGAGTCCTCCCTCTATTGAGAGAAAGTGGGAGTAGAGATATTGTTAAGTCCAGAATTAATTCAGTACATCCAGAGTGTGGGGGTGTTAACTCAGAAAGAGTGGAAATAGCTCGGGATAGACAAAAAAGAGAAAGCGGGTTGTATCGAGAAAATACAAATATATAGAATGAGGATCGAAGTATAGGCGAAAATTTTACCCTGAAAGAGATTGGTTAAGTTTGAACATAAGGGACAAGTTGAGTCCTCAATATAGTGAATCATTCAAGGTATTGATAAAAATAGGTATAGTTGCCATGAGTTGACGTGGCTGCTGTAGTTGCAGTATATATATATAATATGTCTTGCGTATCAATATTAAGGTGATGTGTATGTGATTCGGATCAAATTATTGACTAGGGAGCCAATGTGCTCTTATCCAAAAATTATTCTGCATAGAATGATCGATCCAAACCCTAGATCGTTGAGAGCGAGTCCTCATCAATAAATTTATATTTATAGCAAGTATGTGATGAATAAATCCCCGAGTAGAAGAGTCTACCTGGAAGTTAGAGTCCGATATACTTGACAAATATCCTCATTCGTTTAGCTAAATCAGATTCTGAGGACATAATCTTTTTAAGGGGAAGGATATAACGACTCGTATACTTTTATATTATTTAAAAGTGTAATTATTAAAATAAATAGTTAAATAAAATATGTGTATTGGTTTTCGATCGCTATGTGTTATTTTATTATTATCCTTGTATGAATTAGGGTGTACATAGTTGTTTGTGTAATTAGCTATTGAGTTGTATTGAATCGTTTTCACTTTTAAAAGTGAATTTAGTGCAAACTCAATTGCATAAATATTTGGAATGCCTCTAAAATTGTTTTCATGGTTTTATAATTACAATAATTATTTTTGGGATTTTATAAAAACTAGAAATCAATATTTCATCAATTATTTGGCCCTGTACGATTTTCTGATTTCATTTATTGGTAAAATTTGTACTTAATTCCAGAATTCTTCAAAAATTATGAAATTCATATTTATTTAAGTTGGGAATATTCTGAGAATTTTAAAATTATTTTGGAAATTTTTGGAGTTAGTTTCACCCGCGCGTCGATTCGTTTAATTGCTAAAAGCGGGTATAAATTGTGTTTCAGAAATTATTTTAAAATTATAAAAATTACGTTTTTATTTACTTCAGGATATTTATAATGTTTTAAGATTATGTGGATATTTTTTTTTATTTTAATTACCCGCGAGCTGTATCGTTAAAAAAATAAAATGAGGCGGAACTGAGCTGCTAAGGGGGTACATGTTAATTGTGTTGATACGTGTTAAATTTTCCAGGAGTGTTGGCTTCGTGTAATACTGTGATTTGCTGTGAGTTGATAAAAGTAAAAATTAGAGAGGAGATAAACACAATTGTGTTTACCCCCTCCCCTGTCTCCTTTCTTTCCCGATCAATATCTCCATCTCTCTTTCCCCTTCGATCTCTCTATCTCTTCTGTTCTGCGGTGTCTTGCCGCAGTTGCTTTGATTTTCCGGCGATTTCGCCGCCCTGTTCTCTGGTCTGTTTCCGGTGGGTTTCTTTACCGGCCGCGGTACCTTGTTTTGATTCTTTCTGCTTAATTGATGCTTATATATATGTACGTATTTGTGCGTGTATATATCAGTTAAGTAGAGGGTCTTTGTTGTGTTCTGTTACCGCCTGTTGTTCCATTTCTCAGGCCACTTTCCGGCCACCTGTCGCCGCCGGTTCTCCGGCAAGGTGACAGCAGTGGGTCTGTGTATTGCTCGATTGTTTGGGTCTGTGTGTTGCTCGATTGTTTGGACAGTGTGTGTGCGTTGTGTGTGTGTGTGGTCGACGGCGCGTGTGACGCCCGTGACCTGTGTCCGGTTTGAGTTCTGCGTTGCTTTGGTACAAAGAATTTCTAATTTTTAATTTTTATTTTCTGCTGAAATTTGATTTGAGTAGTTCGTGATATAAATAATTTTGGTACGAGGAAAATTGGAATAATAATCGGTGAAGGTTCGCGATGGAAACCCGATTTATGCGGGCACCCACGAATTTTTGCCGCCGTTCGCGATGACTCATTACGAGCGAACGATGGACCGTGATGATTATAATCTGAGTCCTAATTTAATAAATAAATATAACATACGAATAAAAATTGTAAAATACGGTTAATAACGAATAATAAGTGCATTTAATTGGTATTTGTACGATGGTGAATTAACATTGTTGACTAAAACCGGTGGTTGGGAATTTGATTGCAGTTGGGTTGAATTTGATTGTGCTGTTGATGTGACCTCAACAAGTTGGTCGACGGGTAGACCGATAAACAGAGGAGGTGCTGCCCAAATTTTTGGAAATTAACTTCGGAAATTCGGGACGTACCCTGTAATTATCGGAACGTCGAGCGAGTATGAATAAGAATATATATATATATATATATATATTCTATGTGGAACCTGATTGCATGTAGTGATAAATTGTTTTGCCAAAACCAATAACCCTATTTTCGTACAAGGACGAGTACGCATATTTTATGAAAATAAACACCGAACCTATTTTCCGAGAATGTGAACTCTAAGTTGATGCGTGTATTGTAATAATGTATATAAGTACGAGTCGGGATTTGATATCGAATGGGTAGGTGTATATCGAGGATATGTCAAGCATACCTAGACGTCTAACGTAGGGTATTTCGGCTCTGTAGGTTCTGGTCGAAGGACTCAGGAATTGATATCGAATTAAGATAATCTAGTGATCAGTCGGTAAGTGCCTCGAGGTTCCAAGTGAAGAACCCTGAGAGTCTTGGATACTATCTTGAGACAGATTGGGGCGAAGCAGAGATGCCTTCTAGTGAGACAGTCATTTTCCATGAGAGCCCGAATGTTCAAGTTTATCAGAAACAGTCAGTGATAATCGTAACGCTCTGCAAGGCAAGTACCCATGACCATTCTTTTATGGTTCAGTATATGTGAATAACTAAATGTTTTACTTTCGTAATGGAACATAAACGTTTTAAGTTACATATCCCCTGTGTTTGAAAATGCTGTTTAAAATTATGTTTTTGGGGAAAAGTGACTTATGGAAACACCTATCTCTAAACGTGATTTAAATGAAAGAGGATTTGAATAGTGTGCTGTGGCATAATTAATTTTGAAAAGAGATAGGTAAAAGTGATGATTTTGAAAACTGGATTAAAACGATTAGATATGGGATACATTGAGACCAGAGTAGGCCTATTGAGTTAGCGTAAGAGGCTAATTCGGTTGCGCGCACTTTATAACCGGTTAGTCCAGCAGGTCAGGGACCTAGCTAGTCTCTGAGTTCCGGAACAAATAAATGAGATGGTAGTTGGAGCCATAAATGAGATGGCAGTTGGAGCCGTCTGGTGTTGATAGCCTGATCACCTGTCTTCACATATCCACTACGTATCTGATTTGGCTTTGTGATTCTCATAACTGAACAAGTGAGTTATACAGTGGATTTAGAAATGAAAATGGCATGCTAGGATTAAACTCTGGTATTTGTACACAGCACACTACTGATTACAAAGCATGCTAGTTTTGATATCCAGTTTATACTTGTTTTACACGTTTCTGGCAAGATATGAATTCTGTTCCTATAACTGCTTTACTTTAAACTGTTTTGCTTGTTATTCATATAGCGGTACTGCTGAGCAAGCAATTGCTCACCCTTGCAGAATGTTATATATATATATTGCAGATGCCTATGAGATTCTTCGGTGATAGTCGGGCAGAGTTCCAGTTCCCTTCATGTCAGACTCCTCTGAGATGGTTGTGCTAGACCAAGTGTGGTATGTTAAGTTGCTGTGTTAAGTTAGCTGTGTCGAGATAATTGTTGTAAGTTTGAGTTGTGTTAGTTGAGTAATCTAGGTCATACTTAAACCTGGAAAAGATCTTGATAAAGGGGTCGTAGTTATATCCTATTATTGAATTGTTTATCTTTTGTTTGTTGTTGATGACGTCAACTCCTGACCCCGGGGTTGAGGTCGTCACATTGTCACTCTTCCCTTTTCTGTAATCAGGAGATATGTGGTCTTTCTCACCACAGTTGTAGCATTTAACATTTGAGTAATCTCCTTTGTCAGACTTTCCTCCTTTGCCTTCAGATTTTCTGAAACCTTTCTTATCAGGACTTGCACCTTTACTGGAAAACTTCTTTCCTCTCCTGAATTTCCTGTATGCAATCTTTGTGATTCCTTTCACCATAAGAGCACACAACTTCATCATCTCTTCATCAAGGTCCATCTCAGGTATACTTTCAGTTTCTGAGTCATCATCACTATCAGAACTTGATGACTCAGTATCAGACTTTGTGATGAGAACCTTTCCCTTGCCTTTCTTTGAGGCAGCAACTTTGGGACTTTCCTCCTCAGCCACAAAGGCAACTGTCCTTGACTTTCTCCCATTCCTCTTGCTTCTTTGTTCCATCTCAAGTTCATGAGTCTTGAGCATCCCATAAATTTCATCAAGAGTTGTTTCATCAAGATTATAGCTGTCTCTTATTATTGTGGCCTTCAAATCCCATCTTTCAGGAAGAGCTAACATGAATTTAAGATTTGAATCTTCAATATCATACTCTTTGTCAACTAGTGACAAATCATTCAAGAGTTTGACAAATCTTTCATATAAATCAGTTAATGACTCATCAGGCTTTGAGTCAAAGTGCTCATACTCTTGAGTGAGTATAGTCTTCCTGTTCTTCTTGATTGAATCAGTTCCCTGACACCTTTTTTCCAAAGCATCCCATATCTCTTTTGCAGTCTTGCATTGAATTACCCTGTTTGACATGACATTATCAATGGCACTATGCAGCAAGTGTCTTACCTTTGCATCCTTTGCAATCGATGAGATATCTTCAGCAGTGTAATCACTTTTCTCCTTTGGTACAGACTTTGCTGGCTGACCTGCAACTTCCACAGAGAGTTTGGTTGGCATATGTGGTCCTTCATTAATCCTGTCGAGGTATTCTGGATCTGTAGCTTCCAGAAACATAGCCATCTTCACTTTTCATATGGAATACTCAGAAGGTTTCAACATGGAAACTCTTATAGTCTCATATCGACTATAGGTTATGGTTTTTGGAGGTTCTTCAGTTTTGTTGGGCTTGGTTGGAGTTTCTGTTTCATACATGATTGTTTTTGGATCTTAAACTGTATGTGTGTTAATATATCTGCTCTGATACCACTTGTGAGGTCACACACACTGTAGAAGGGGGTTAAATACAGTGTTTACTACAATCAAATCGAATATAAGAACTCAAGTAACAGAAAATAGATTTTATTCAACACAATAACCTCTGTTATAATATGGAACTGTCCTCTCTCAGTGATGAACAAATTATCACGAGAGCTGCTAGGGTTACAAAGAATAATAACTTCGATAATGATAACACTTGTAGTGTAAACCCTATGCCTGTGTTTATATACTACACAGTTACAAGATAATGTTCTAATTGATATGGAATATAATTCTGCTTCCTAAAATATATCAACTAGTTATCTTTTCTTCCAAGTATTCTATTCTTCATAGAATTCTTTCTTCAAGCATATTTCTTTCTGTCTTAGTCTCGATATTTTTTCCTTTCAATCAGCCGCCTGCCTTATCTGAAAGTCTTCTTAAGTCCTGATATTATCTCTTGATAAATATCTTCTGATAACTTAAGTTCTGATAACTTAAGCTCTGATATCTTAAGTCCTGACTTCAGTATATGTACTGATTTCCAGTTTAGTACTGATTTGTCCTGTTAGTTAAGATCTGAAAACTAAACACAAATTATATTACACATGACATCACAAATATATCTAACAGAGAACAAGATATCACCATTTGAAAATCAAACCGGAAGATATACCGAAGACTGCTTTTCGCACTAGGTATGGGCACTATGAGTTCTTAGTCATGCCGTTTGGATTAACCAATGCACCCGCAACCTTTATGGATTTGATGAACAAAGTGTTCAAAAAGTACCTGGATATATGTGTGATAGTTTTTATAGATGATATTCTGATCTACTCAAAGACAAAGCAAGAACATGCAGAACATTTGAGGATAGTCTTAGAAATCTTGAGGAATGAGAAATTGTATGCCAAGTTCTCAAAGTGTGAGTTTTGGTTAAGAGAAGTTCGGTTTTTAGGACATGTGGTGAGTAGCAAAGGAGTTTTAGTTGACCCTGCCAAAATAGAGGCGGTATCCAATTGGGAAAGACCAACTACCCCAACAAAGGTTAGGAGTTTTGTGGGTTTAGCAGGATATTACCGAAGATTCGTGAAAGATTTTGCTAAGATAGCCGGTCCACTGACTAGACTTACCCGGAAGACAGAAAAGTTTGTATGGACAGAGAAATGTGAGGAGAGTTTTCAAGAGCTGAAAAGGAGGCTGGTGTCAGCACCAGTGCTCACTCTTCCCGATGGAAAGAGAGAGTTTGTGATATACAGTGACGCATCGCTTAAAGGATTAGAATGTGTATATGGTAAAGTTATAGCATATGCCTTTCGACAATTGAAGGAGTATGAGAGCAGATACCCGACACATGATCTAGAGTTAGCAGCCATAGTGTTTGCCCTAAAAATTTGGAGACACTACCTATACGGTGAGAAAGGCGAGATCGACACTGACCATAAAAGCCTCAAATATATTTTCACTCAGAAAAAACTGAACATGAGACATAGGAGATGGTTAAAATTGATAAAAGACTACGACTATGAAATTTTGTATCACCCAAGTAAAGCCAATGTGGTGGCTGACGCCCTTAGTAGGAAGGAAAGACTCAAGATGATAATGACATCGGAGAAGCTAATTAAAGAATTTGAGAAGATGGAAATTGACGTGAGAATGACCAGTAAGAGAACGGAAGGATTATTTGAGATTAAGCTAGTACCGGAGCTGACTGAAAAGATACGAGTATGTCAGGAAAAGAAGATGAGTGAAGAAAGAGGAACATTGACCGGTGAAGAAGTGAGATGCGAGAAGGACGAGAAAGGGATCATGAGGTATGCGTCCCGAATTTGGATTCCAAATGTGCAAGAGTTAAAGGATGAGCTGCTGCACGAAGGGCACAGCTCCAGATATTCAATCCACCCAGGAAGTACGAAAATGTACCGTGACCTTAAGGAATATTATTGGTGGCCTAACATGAAGAGAGAAGTAGCAGAGTGGGTCAGCAAGTGCTTGACATGCCAGAGAGTGAAGGCGGAACATCAGCGACCTAGTGGATTATAACGGCCCCTGGAAATTCCGGAATGGAAATGGGAGCATATAGCCATGGATTTTGTGACAGGTTTACCAAGGACAAAGACCAATCACGATGCCATATGGGTTATCATAGATAGATTGACCAAGTCCGCACACTTCCTACCAATCAATGAAAGGTACACCGTAGACAAGTTGGTGGATATTTACTTGAAGGAAATTGCAGTGAGACACAGCGTTCCTGTAGCCATACTATCAGATAGAGACCCAAGGTTTAATTCCCAATTTTGGAGAAGCTTCCAGGAATGCGTAGGCACCAGACTAAACATGAGTACCGCTTACCACCCCCAGACTGATGGACAAAGCAATGAGGAATAGATACCCCCACTTATTTTCTAATTGATTCCGAGACAGAATCCTTGTTAGAGGGGAAGACTGTAATAACTCGAATTTTTGAGACCTTGTAAAATGTTTAATGAATAGTAACCCTGACGGATGGGAAAAACTTTGAGCCCACACTATGTAGTACATGAGAAAATGAGTTTCGGAGTTGATATTACGGTTATACGTACCAAATGAGTGTATGTAAACGCTATTAGTTTTCGAAGAAAACGAACTTTGGAAAAATGACCGAAGGAAGCTAGCACATGTAGTTTAGCTTGTAAGCTAGCAAGCTACTTGGATTCGTCCCCAAGATTTGCAACAAGGAATAAACCTAGGATTCAAACTAGGAGAATATCAAATCAATATAAGATATCATCAATCTCATTTCCTAGAATCAACCAAGGAAGCAAGCATAAAGCTCTCTCCCCCTTCATTGTTTCCATTCGACAATTTCAAGAAAAATAAGGAAATCCAATTCAAAATCTCAAATCTAGCCATGGTAAAATCATCCCATTAATTCTCAAGCTTCCTAACTACCAAACTAAGGTAATAAAATTCTTTCATCTCTTTTTATCAAGGTTCGATGGGTGAAATAAAATCAAGAAAGTTACTAGTGAATAGTATGAATAGTAACTCTTCTTTGGTTTCTTGATTTCAATGGTAGTTTTAGGTTCCAAAAATCATAACAAGCACTTCCAAGACTCCACCATCCTCAAGAACACATCTCAAGCTTTCAAGAAAGGTAAAAATCTTTGGCCCAACTCTATTTAAGATTCATCTTCAAGATCCATTTAGTATGTAGTTGTAAACCTAGTTTTAGAAGTGGTATTGTTGAAATCTTGATGTTTAGTTAAGTAGAAGTGAAGTTGATTTTTGTAGCCTCAAGAACATGATTTTATTGAGAGGATTTTGTGTTTTGATGATGAAATGATGATTGTTGGTGGTTGTGTTAAGAGTTAGGGCGTAAACGAAACCCCGATCGTAAACGTAATTCCGTTAAAACGAACAAATCGTAATTTTAAGTTTTCCAGAAAGTACCGAAGATCTAAACTGTAGTTTCTTGAAAAATAACCTTTTATTATGATATAAAATGATATAAGGATCATTTAGATGCTTGAATCGCTTGATTCCGATTTACGGATCAAAAGTTATGGTTGTTTTACTAAAAGTGATTTAGACGACAAAAACTGCTACGAATTACGAATTTCGCTTTAAGCGTGACATATGATTATAAGACCGAGAGTCGGTCGGGATTTTAAGATGAAAACCCGAGAATCATTCCGGTGATATTATAGGACAATTACAAGTCCATAATCATACATTTTAAAGGGACTTAACGTCCACTTACGAAACATTAAAATACCTCGAACTTTTGTTAAAACGATTTCCTAACGATCATATTCCCTCAACTATATTTTATGGTTCGAATAATAAATACTATATACCTAATCCTTTATTAAGGGAGTAGTATACTCCAACGATTATTTATTTCAAACCTGATTAAACATTAAAGATTATTAAATACGTAGACAGAAACTAGTTGAGGAATATTATTTTAAATATTCTGTTAGAGAGTAAACTCATTCGAGGTTTAATTATTTATCGATTATCGTGTAATTATTTATTATTTATTAAAGGTTTTATTATTGATTTAAAAATCATAGATCCTGATTTAAATATACTTTCTGACTTCGGAAAATCATTCGAATATTTTAGATCGTCGGAAAATATTATCCCGACTTATTTAATATTTTGAATATAGTTTCAAGGAGAAACTTTCCCCCCTTATTAAATTATCCCCTAAAGAATTGTTTTCATAAGAAGGTGTGTATCACTAAGGAAAACTAATTTAAAATAAAACATAATTATCATATATGATGTTTTACGTAGGATATCATACAGTCATTTTCATACTGTACATTATTATGCTGGGCATTATAGCTCACACTTGTTTTCTTAAATTGACACAACACAAAAGTGAATCAAGATGCCTGCCATGAGAACCACAACCAGGAAATGGGTAGGAAATGGCCAACAGTTCCGTAGATTGTTTGGTGCTGTACCACAGGTAGTCCGAATAAGCTGGATTAATTTTCAGTTGTTTGTAGTTCGGCTGATTTATAAGTATGACTTATGTAAGGTAATAAACAAGAAACGTATATTTGTCCGACAGACTAGCCTTACTTAAAGGTTACCCCCCGACAAGACTTAATCACTTTTGGGTTGTAATAATTATCACTTGATGGTTGAATTACTCTAGTTATGAATGGTTCGTTTCCAAGACAATAACCTATAAGTGTGTGTGTGTGTGAGATAAGTGTGGGGTCATCAAGCGTGAGTATTTATATATTGTAGTATAAGTTATGTGGTTGTAGTAGTTTAGATGGTGTGGTCTCCGAGATTCCTGACCCCGGATTTTGGGGCACCACAGTCAAATGCTTGAATATTTGGATCCTTATAAAATAGAGTTGTCTTTCTTCCTTTTACTCTCAGAGTTTGAAGATATTGACTTGCTTCAGCACCAGCTTCTATCTCTAGAATACCTTGGTCTTCATCAGCAGTTATGACTTGTAAAGATTGTTGCATTGTTGTAGTCACGGTCAATTCTTTAACTCTTCTTTCATTTCTCTTACTCTCTCCATCTTGTCTAGATTGAGATCTAATGATTGCTTATGATGAACCACTAACTCCAACTAGCTCTTCACCTCTTCTCCTTTCACTATCCTTTTATCCCCCCTAATTACCTCCATCAGGATTTTCATAATCAGTATTTGTCAATGTGAGCTGTCTGCATTTAGATTTAATAATTTTCTCCCTCTTTTGGCATCATCACCAAGCAGTAGAGAAAGAATCAACTCAATTGAATTCTATACCTCTGTAAGTTGATTAGATATTTGAATTTTTTTAGCTTCCAATCTAGCTTGAATGGCTTCAATTGCATTTTATCTGGAAACTATTGATATAATTTGTTTCTAAATTTCCTGATGAGTAGTAAGCCTTGAAGAAATAAATGATTCTTTGATCTGATTGATTTGAGAAGTAGTTGCTTCTTGAGTTGTATGTAAGGATCTGACTACCAAAGTTGATGCTTTCAGATGATTCAGTATATCAGGATTCTGAATATTTTGTTCTTCTATTCCCAGATGTGCACCATCATTTGTTCTGGAAGTAGGATATGTATCATATTTCCATTTAGCATTCCAGAGATTATCAAAATAATCATGTTCCTTCTTAGCATCTAACTCTTTCATTTTTCTGTTGTCTTACATGTATAGGCATATCTTCAGGGAAGAAAAGATCATCTTCAGGATCAGTAAGAATATTAGAAATATTAGCTTTTTCACCATCATTAGATTCTTCATTTGCAACTGGATTTTGCACTATTTGCTGAACTTCATCATCAGCTTCAACATGTAGGATATAATCAGAAATTGGTGCAGTATGTGATCCAGCAGCTTCAGAAGCTTTCATACCATCAATAATTAACTTCATATCTTCAAGAATTGTAGATAAATGAACTGAAGCTTCTAAATTTACTTCCGGCACCTCAGTTCCTGTAGAATGTTGTGGTGACCCTGAAATGGATGAAACTTTATGAATGGACTATTGTGCTACTTCATCTTCAGCAAAGACAAGGATTACTTCAGGTGGTGGAATAGTAGAGTAAATGGACTATTTTTCAGCAAAGACAGGGATTGTTTCATGTGGTGGAATAGTAGAATGCGTTAGGTAATGAATAACACACAGGGGGGTGAATGTGTTTTTGAGTTTTTATGATTTTCTTGATTTATATTTGGTGGTGAACAAAGTAAATTTGATCTTGTAGTGAACTGTGTTAATATTAAAATTTAGCAGTTAATAATAGAGAACACAGGTCTTCAAAACTCACTTAATTTTATATTAAAATTAAGAATGTCTTGCTACAAAATTTCTAGGCTCTTTTTTAATAAAGAGCTTTGGTTCTTCCTTGAGAGAATACAATATTTTCTTATCTAAATTGTTACATCTAACAAAGCATCCAGTGTTTACTTTATAGAAAAATAAACACAAGTTATTACACAGCATGCAACAACATGTACTAAACCCTATTTTTGGATATCAAATCTTTCTATTTATGGCTTAGTGTATCTTGCTAATCTTGCACGCCTGTGAATTTGCTCTGTCAGTTAATCTTTGCCATTAATCTTGTACTCTTCAAGCTGCTTTTGTAGACTTGTCAATCCAACTTATTAGATTGTTTGTTGCTTGATAATCTTGAATATTGAACTGGTATACAATTTGTACTTTGAGATTTACCTCGAGATCTCCAGTTAAGCATATAGAGAACTTGACATCTCGATAAGTATACTGGCTTATCGAGATCTCTAATACTCTATAGTTGTTTTCACTTGTAGAGTCCATGAGTTCTCTATAAGCGACTTTAGCTTGTCGAGATCTTTCAGCTCCATGTCTTCACTTTGACTTATCGATATCTCTGAGATCTCTAGTGACATTTTGACTTGTCGATATCTCAGAGATCTCTAGTGATATTTGACTTGTCGATATCTCTAGAGTTCTCTAGTGAGGAATGAATTGTCGTTATCTCCAATCTTCATGTCTTCAATTTTGCTTGTCGATATCTTTGAGTTCTCTAGTAGCTTTCCTGACTTCTCAATAATTCATTTGGAGTTCTTGAATGACTTCTCTATAATACTTAATCTGTGACTTGTAGAGAACTTGACTTCAAATATATTTTTCTCAAAACAGATTTATTCAACTTCAAGCTTCTTCATAATTCTTCTGAGGCATGATCTTCTTGATCTTCTTCCAGATAGGATTCTTAGTGTTAGGAATATGTTGTGAACTTGATGATAAGTTAAACAAAACAGTTTAGTAGATTTAACTTAGTGAAATTTTGTAGCTCTCGACGGATGATCTATTATAGTCCCGATGGATGAACTTTAAAGTCCCGACGGATGACAATTTGACATCTATCGAGAGTGTAGCTTATGTAACAATAAGATTGTAGCACATTTTCACAAACAACATGTATTAGTCAAGTACATTGCGTAGGGTTTTCTAAGTCATGTTGACTACTAGATTGATATGCAAAATAGGTTGATTAACTGTAAATATGAGATATCTTGTAATTCTGTATAAGTGAAATAGAGTCAAGTGACAGATAGACTCCTGACGGATCATCTACAAGACTCCCGACGGATGATCAACAAAGCTCCCAACGGATGATAAACATAGTCCCGATGGATGATCAAATTCAAATAGCTGTTGACAGTGACAACACAGTCACATGTGTTGGGTGTTTGCAAAAGGAATATGGCAGCCTGTTAAGCAGGATTTCGAGAACAAAGAAGCATTACTATTTCCATGCAATTGTGAAGATATTCAAAGATGCTGGAATAGAATAATGAAGTAGCATGGAGTTAGACTAGATATGTTTTGTTTTATTATCTTGTCTTATTATCATGTAAACTTGGTGATATATAAACCAACCAAGTAGAACAATTAAATAAGAAAATACATTTTTCCAGAGAAACATATCAAGCTGTATTCTGTAAGTATTTCTCTAAAGTTTAGTTGTTCAAACTTGTATGTAGCTGTGAGCTATTCAAAGCTTCACAGAGTTCTCAATTTGATATATATATATTTATATATATATATATATATATATATATCTGGTGGATGCATTTAAATCCATTAGAAGTTTTAAAGCCTTGTGTTTTATTGCTTAGTGTTTTGATTTCAACTATCTTTCCATTCTGCACTTCTACAAATCAAACACCGTTATATGTATTAAGTTAGAACACTTTTAAAATCTTGAAAAGTAGCCAGAATTACATTCAACCCCCCCTTCTGTAATTCTTATTGTATTGTTAGGGAATAACAATTGGTATCAGAGCCAGCTCTTGAAGAACAAAATGTATAAAGATCACAACAAACAACAAGATGAATAAAAAGGATGTTGGAGCAAGGATTCCATTTCTGGACAAAGACAACTATCACCACAAGAAGGTGAAGATGCACCTACATCTTCTTTCCCAAGATGAGGCTTATGTGGACTGCATAGAGAGAGGTCCTCATATACCAATGAGAGCTGCAACTGGCAATGAACCATCTATTTAAAAACCTAGGCATGAATGGTCAGATCGTGACATTGAATAAGTCAAGAAGGACAAAAAGGCCATGAATAATTGTTCAATGGAGTTGATGGTGATATGTTTGATAACTTTATTAACTGTAAAACAACCAGATAGGTTTGGGACACAATCCAGATTATTTATGATGGTACTGAGCAAGTAAGAGAGAACAAGATGCAGCTACTGATTCAACAATATGAACATTTCCACTCTGAAGAAAGTGAGTCTCTCAATGATATTTTTAGTAGATTTCAAAAGCTACTAAATGCTCTGAAGTTACATGGAAGAGTCTATCAAACAAAAGACTCAAACCTCAAGTTCCTTAGATCTCTTTCAAAGGAGTGGAAGCCAATGACAGTCTCATTGAGAAATTCACAGGATTACAAGGAGTTCACCTTGGAGAGAATGTATGGCATCCTGAAAACCTATGAGCTTGAAATAAGGCAAGATGAAAGGATGGAGAAAGGAAGGAAGAAAGGAGGTTCCATAACACTGGTTGTTGAGTTAGAGAAGGAGAAAGAGATGAAGGTGAAAGCTGTTGAGTCTACATCATAGGTCTGTGAAAGCAAGGGTAAAGGGCTGGTAGCTGAAAATGAAGATCAGTTGAGCCAAGATGAAATGGATGATATTGATGAACATCTAGCATTCTTATCTAGAAGATTTTCCAAGCTCAAATTTAAGAAGAATTTTGGAGCAGCTAAGCCAAACAGAAACATGGTTGATAAGTCAAAATTCAAGTATTTCAAATGTGGCTTGGCGGGTCATTTTGCCAGTGAATGTTGGAAGTCTGATTCCAGCAAAAAGAAGTTTGAGCCTATTGATTATAAACAAAAATACTTTGAGCTGATCAAACAAAAGTAAAGGGCTTTCATTACACAGGAGAATGACTGGGCATCAGATTGAGTGGATGAAGATGAAGAAACAAGCTATGTCAATCTAGCCCTAATGGCCAAATATGATAAAATAGAAACAAGTTCTTCAAGCAATCAGGTAATCACCACTAACCTAGCATATTTATCTAAAGTTGAATGTAATGATGCAATAAATGATATGTCCACAGAATTATATCACCTACGTGTTACACTTAAGTCCCTCACTAAGGAAAATGCTAAAATTAAAGAAAACAATTTGTTTTTAAGTGAAAGGAATAATGTGCTAGACTCTCAGTTTATTGAATTTGAGAAATTGAGAATTGAGTGTAAGATTACTAAGGATGAATTAACTGAGTCCTTTAAGAAAGAAGAGATTTTAAAGAAGCAGCTTGAACGAGAACATGAAGTAATTAAGGCATGGAAATCATCCAGAGATGTTCATGCTCAAATCACTAAAGTTCAAGGTATTGATTCCTTTTGTTATGCATCCTGGAAAAAGAGTAAAGAGAAGCTTGAGTCCAATTTGGTTGAAGGATTGTTAACAGATATGGACTCGACGGATGACAAAAGGATTATCCGTCGAGTGACAAGGAGCCACATCCGTCGACTGTGAGTAAATCAGTTAGCAAAGCTAAGCTAGCTAAGTTGAATAAGAAATATGGATCAGTTTCTTTGAACTTTATTCCAGGAGAATCAAGTCAAGTCAGGAAGGAAAAGAAAGTTAATGTTGGTCATCTGTCTATCAAGCAATTGAATGACAAGTTAGAAAAGATTGAGGTTAAAACGTGAGCTAAAAAGAAAAATAATAAAAATGGGAAAGTAGGAATTAACAAACATAACAACTACATACCTGATAAATATGCACCAAGAAAAATCTGTGTTAAGTGTGGTAGTGTTAATCATTTGTCTGTTAATTGCAAACTTGCTTTGACCACTCCCATATCTTAACCCTTTTCTTTTCCCAACATGACTGCCATGCCTACCATGCCTATGAATGCTATGACTACTCAGAATATGAATGCACAATTTTCTAATATGCCATTTGCACCTAATCCTTATTATGCTGCATTTAGTATGCCTCAAATGCCATTTAGCATGCCATACTGGAATAACATGTTTGCAAACAACATGCCTTTCCTGTTAATCAAAATGTGCATGATAATTCTATTTTAATGACTGGTTTCAAAGGTCCAACTCAAATGACTAAGGATGGATCAGAAATTCCCAAGTCAAATGAGATCAAACCTAAGAAACCAAAAAAGAAAGCTAACAAGGCAGGACCCAAGGAAACTTGGGTACCAAAATCAACTTGATTTGATTTTGATGTATATAGGGAAACAGAAAGAATCTTTGGTATCTGGATAGTGGTTGCTCAAGGCACATGACTGGAGATTCTACCCTGCTCACTGAGTTCAAGGAAAGAGTTGGCCCAAGTATCACTTTTAGAGATGATAACAAGGGTTATACTGTGGGATATGGCTTGATTTCAAAAGAAAAAAGAAAATATCATCATTGAAGAGGTTTCTCTAGTTGATGGTCTCAAGCATAATTTGTTGAGTATCAGCCAGCTTTGTGATAAGGGCAACTCAGTTACTTTCAATTCAGAAGCATGTGTTGTGACAAACATAAAAAGCAACAAAGTGGTTCTCCCTGGAGTGAGAAAATGAAATGTGTACCTAGCTGACTTCAACTCATCAAAAGCAGAATCAATCACTTGTCTTCTCAGTAAAGCAAGTCAAGATGAAAGTTGGCTATGGCATAAGAAGCTGTCCCATCTAAACTTCAAGACCATGAATGAGCTTGTCAAGAAAGAACTGGTTAGAGGTATTCCTCAAGTGGATGTTTAATAAGGATGGATTATGTAAACCCTGCCAGAAAGGAAAGCAAATTAAAACATCATTCAGAAATAAGCTTGATTCAATAATTGAAGAACCTTTGCAACTGTTGCACATGGATTTATTTGGACCAATCAATGTATTTTCCATCTCAAGAAAAAAAATATTGTCTAGTAATTGTAGATGATTTCTCAAAGTTCTCTTGGACATATTTCCTAAAGTCTAAAGATGAAGTTAATGAAATCATCATCAATCACATAAGGCAAGTCAACAATCATCCTAACTTTAAAGTAAGAAGAATCAGGAGTGACAATGGAACTTAGTTCAAGAATTCTGTGATGAGATCATTTTGTGAAGAGAATGGGATTATGAATGAGTTTTCTGCAGCAAGAACTCCACAACAAAATGGAGTAGTGGAAAGAAAGAACAAATCTCTTATTGAAGCTGCAAGGACAATGCTTGAAGAATCAAAGTTACCAACATATTTTTGGGCTGAAGATGTGAATACCGCCTGCTACACTCAGAATATCTCTTTGATTAATCAAGAAAAGTTCATGACACCCTACCAATTGTTCAAGAATAGGGAGCCAACTCTAAATTTTCTTCATGTCTTTGGCTGCAAATGTTATATCTTAAAGAATCAAACTAATCAACATGGAAAGTTTGATGCTAAAGTAGATGAAGAAATTTTTTTTGGATATGCTGTGGGAAAAGCATATAGAGTCTACAATCTAAAAACCAACATTGTTATGGAATCAGTACATGTTGTGTTTGATGATAAAAAGATCAAAGGACTGCAAGATGGAGATTTCCATGAAAGCCTCAAGTTTGATAATGTGGAGATGGTTAGTGATGACAGTGATGATGAAAGTGATCAAGAAATAGTGACTAAGGATAATGCAGAAAAATCTACAACTAATGAAGCACATAATTCAACATCTGTCGAGTTATAAAATGCTTCATCCGTTGGGAGACAATATGCCTTATCCGTCCGGAGATAATCAGCTTCATCTGTCGAGATAAAAAGTGCATCATCCGTCAGAACAATGAGAGAATCTGAGAGTCAGAATAGATCACCTACATAAAGTACCCCTTTCTCAAATCAAAGATTCACAAATTCAGGGGAGTTTCTCACAATCAAAACTCAGCCACACATCAAGACAACAATGAGGCCTTTTCATCTAGAGCTAATCTACCTCAATAAAGAAAATAGACTAAAGATCACCCTTTTGAGCTCATCATTGGTAATGCATCTTCTAGAGTTCAAACAAGGAAAACAACTCACACTACTAGAAAAAGTAGAATAGACATCGCCTCTTACACATCGGTTGCTTCTAGAGCCGATGTAAAAGGTGTTTCAGACACCGTTTTTAATCCACCGATGTCTTTTGTTAATATAAACATCGGTTTATCAGCCCAACCGATGTTGTAAGTTTGTTTTAAAAAAATAATTCAGCGCGCCTCCTCCATTTCCCCCCTTGGCCAAATATTTCATTCCCTCTTAAATATACCGGGCCTTTTCCTTAGAATTTTTTTTAAGTATACAAATCTTCCCCTTTCCAACTTTTAACTTCACACTAAAATTCAAAATCACATGTACATATCTAAATTTATAAAACAAAATATCAAAAATACTCATCACTCTCGATTGCTCTCTCTCTCTCTACTCTCTGGACTGAAGAACCCGACTGAACTCCATCTCGACTCTCTATGCTCTTTGTGCTCGTCTCTCTCCCCTCTCTCGATCTAATACATCCCTCCCCAAACTCCGCTCAACTCTACTCTCTTTTCTTGGGAGGTTGAAAGTTTTAAAAAGGTCAGAATCAGAGTTTATTTAAAGCTTAAATCGAAGTTTAAAGCTTCAGGAGGTCAAATCTTGAATTGGGAAACTTTTAAACTCTAACTTTTAATTTAGGGGGTTTAACTTGAAACCCTAATTTTTTAATCAGTTAATTTTAATTTGTTTAAATAGTGGATTTAGAACCCTATTTTTTTTAATTAATTGAGTACTTGTTTGAGTTGAGCAGTTTTTTGTTTTTTGTTTTTTAATAAGTTGAGTAATTGTTTGAATTTTTTATTTGTTTTTTTAATTGTTTAAATTTATGCTAGCTTTTCTTTAAGTATAATGTATGTCGTCTTGTAACTTAATGATTATGTGTTATATGTACTATCACTTGTGTATATGCAACAAAATTTAACTCCAAGTAGCAATTTATAGTTCCCAATTTATGTGCTTGAGCATGTTTTACCCAGTTGCGCGCAGCTTGATATGGTCAAATTACTGTGTACTATGATGTCTGTAATGAACTCTACCCTCCCTGGCTTATGAAAATTTTATTATGTTTTCTTATTTTTAACAGTTAAGTATTGGAAAACAATGGAATGAGTTTCTTGACTACAATGAGCAGATAGAATTCATATTCCATGTATGTACAATTATATTCTTATTTCTATAATCAGCATTCATATTCTATAATTCTAAATATGTTAATTTTTTCCTTTGATTTCTCTAAATTTCGGTATTAAAATAGATGTTCGATTCTATTGTTGGATGATGCAAAGAGACACGATAGAAATGCTAAGAATAAATTCACTGCATGAGTTACATGAAGGCAGGAAGCAGAAACTATTGTTAGAAATTTCAATTTTATGATTAGATATGCTTTCAGTATCCTATCTGAGTTTCAATGTGAGTATTTTCTGAACTAAATTTCTGCTTGGAAATATATACTGAACTGCTAACGTTGTGAACATGCTACATTAGTTTATCTTCTTATCTTAACCATAATGCTGTAAATTGCAACTATTGAAACGGAGTCAAAATTATGTTGCTAAAACTTATGAGTCTAAGTCATCAGACACAGACTTGTACTTCTCTTTTGAGGTGAGTCAAAATTTTACCGCAACAGATAGCACCGAGGAGAAAGGTCCTGAAGTTAAATCCAATGCAAATTCTCATCTTTTTAAACACTTGGAGAAGCTTGAAGCAGAGGATTTCTTTTTTTGTGTATAGGATGGTGGTGGTTCTTTTTATAAGGAATTGACTTTTGAGCAAACAATATGCCTCCGAGAGGTGATGTGGGAAGATCAGGCAGCAATCAGGGCCGGTATCAGGAAGTCCGCATGGTGCAGAATAAGGCATATTCAGCCTCGCCAACAGAGGATTTGTTGCTTTATGCTATTGCATCGTCTGTACTGCAGAGAAGAAAGCTAATCATAGAGAAATACAGTAGCATGGACGAGATAATTAGGGAGTTCAATAGCATGGCAGGGCATCTTGATGTATGGAATCTCTTAGATGATGCACACAACTTAGTGCTCAGTCTCCATGAAAAGTTAGAAACTCTATCTAATGGTTGAATATTGAAATCTGCGTTTACAGAAGTTACCAAAACTAGGACCTATAAGTAACTACTGTGATATTTGTTATAGCCTCATGGCAACTGTTTTCAGTTTACAATCTTTTTCTAATATGTTCTGTCTTGGATATTTCTGAACAGTGTATTACTGACCATGGTAAATTATGAGTGACGTGTGTTCTGGAAATTGTCATTTTCAGAGGGTATGAAAATTATTTCTGGAAGTGCCAATCCTGCGAAGGTTCAGCAATAAACGAGGCAGGATTTTAAATTTATAACAGATATTCATGGTTTATCAAGTAGTTGGAACACATGCAACAAGCCATTAGCACAACAACAAGGACATGGAAATCAACAGAGCAATAACAATGAAATGGTTAGCCAAGGAACCTTGAGTGGCTCGGCTGAAGCTGCTTTAAAATTTTCAAACTTCCAGAATCATCTGGCTAGACAAAATTCTATAAATTCAAATTCCAATTCACAGCAGGAGGTAATTTCTTCCTATAGCAACCATAACCAAATTCCTTCCTCATCAAGTATCATAGTATTGTAAAATGGTGGTAAGTATTATCAGTCTTGGGAACTTGTCAATATGAATTGGACTTCTCTTTGTCTATCTATTTATTACATTTACTTATTTATTTATATTAATATAAGCACAAAATGGGTCTAATATATTGAGATATTTTATTAAACTCAAAATTCATAAGACATTTTAATGGCTTCTAAAGTCGTGAGTCGTGATAAAATTACCCCATCCCCACAAAAATAACCCATAGCATTTTATGTGGGTTGGTAAAAACCCTTAGCAATTTTGTTCGCCCCAGCTCTACTTTTTTGCCTCAGTTTGGAGCTTGCGAGTTTGTTGTGTTGATTCTTGAGACCGTAGTTTGTCCCATGTGCTATGCATTGACATAGTTGCAGCTAAATATTTTTGGCGCAATAGAAGCAACTATTACGGACTAAACATTTATTAAAAACCACTCTGTTACATTGTTTGGCGCAATAAAAGTGAAGGCTAGCAGACTTCCGCTTCCAGTTGTCGGAGCAACAGTATGACCGTTTTTTTTATTCTCATTCATTTCTTTTTATAATCAAGTCTCTGTAATCCACTTAACATGTATCTATCAATGAGTTTAATCATATCGCCCTGTGCTTAATTTATGGTAGACTGATATTCAAAGTATGAAAAAACCTGTTGGTTTAGCACTTGATGTGATGCTGACATTGGGATTCTTGATATGCTCACTTTTGTTGAAGGTAAACATACTCGTTTAAGGACTTCATCTCATTTAGTTTGATTTCATATTTAATACTGTGAAATTCTTGGTGATAATAAAAGCCTCCCCTCCAATAGTTTGATTCATATTTATTGGATTTATTTTATCATTTGTCTACTAATCCTAATAAGGGAGTTCAAACTTTGGTTTGAAAACCAACATGAGATATCCTTTAGGTCCCAGTCCTTGCTGCACGAAAGGGATTATCAAGTTTTTAAATCCTAATAAAACATCTATCAGTATTTACTTATCTATAACTTTGACAAATGAGCATGCTATTTTGAGTATTATCAATGTCTAATACTATATTATTATTTTATTCATCATTATAATATTATTCCTCTGATGAATACAAACACGCATGCTATTTGTACAGGTGAACCAAAAAGCTAAGCGACCAGATCCTTTCCAGCGCCGAATTGAGGGACCTTTTTTTGATTCAGAAGTAGAAGCACTGGTTGAAACAGTTTGAAGCTTGGCACCGGAAGGTTTGCTTATTGTCAGATGTTGCAACTAGTTCACAATTAGAATAGATGGATGGATATGTGTAGTACTTGATGTTTGGATTAGATGAATCTATTGTACCGGATGTTTGAATATTGGTTGTTAATTTTATAGATAACTGGTATTATGCAACAATTGGTTTTGGTAGTTCATGGGTTTGACAAATTTTTGGCATCTATATTTTTAAAATGTGCATTAATAAAACAGGTCCAGACATCATTACAGGGGAAAATAATGTCTGTCAAAGATTAATACATCAGTTTTAGTTGAACATTGACATCAGTAATACTAATTAAAATCGATGTTAAATACTAAAACAAAAAAAAATTAAAAAAGAAAATCGATGTTATCAAGCATTATAGACATCGGTTTGTCACCAATATATATCGGTTTGAAATAAAGAACCGATGTGAAAAGTTATGTTTACATCGGTTTATCTTGAAAACCGTTGTTAATGGTATTGGTAACATCAGTTTAATGTGTAATTGGAAATATTTTGCTTATCTCACATATGTTTAAATTGATAAAAATATCATATTATGATAATATATGAAGATTAGATATGCATTAAATATTTAACATCTCTGAAAACTGATGTTATACGACTTCTTTAACATCCGTTTAAAACCGATGTTAAATGGGGGGTCTTTAACATCAACCACGAAGATATCAGATTTTTTTGTTCATAGACATCGGTTTTTAGTAAAACCGATGTCTATTCTACTTTTTCTAGTAGTGTCAAGAAGAATGTCTATATAGCAGCTTCCTATCTAAGGAAGAACCAAAGAAGGTAGAAGAAGCTTTGTTGGATCGTGATTGGATTTTAGCTATGCAGGAGGAGCTAAACCAATTTGAAAGGAACAAGGTATGGAAGCTGGTACCCAAACCTAAAGGAAAAGAATCCAATTGACACCAAGTGGGTATTCATAAACAAGATGGATAAAAATGGCATAGTGGTCAGGAATAAAGTTAGATCGGTTGCTAAGGGCTACTGTCAACAAGAAGGAATAGATTTTGATGAAACTTTTGCTCCTGTTACAAGACTTGAAGCCATCTGAATTTTCTTAGCCTATGCAGCCCATGCCAATTTCAAGGTCTATCAAATGGATGTCAAAAGTGCCTTTCTGAATGGAGATTTGGAGGAGGAAGTCTATATCAGTTAGTCTCCTGGTTTTAAAGATCCAAATTTTCCAGAATATGTATACTATCTTTTGAAAGCACTTTATGGACTCAAGCAAGCACCTAGAGCCTGGTATGACACTTTATCAAAGTTTCTTTTGGAAAATCACTTCATAAGAGGTATTGTTGATAAAACTTTATTCTTTAGAAATGTTAATGGCTCTAGTATACTTGTTCAAATTTATGTAGATGATATTATATTTGGCTCTAAAGATGAAAAACTTTGCAAAAAGTTTGCCAAATTGATGCAAAGTAAGTATGAAATGAGCTTGATGGGAGAACTAACTTACTTTCTTGGTTTACAAGTTACACAAGTTAGTGATGTAATATTCACTAATCAAACTAAATATATTTATGATCTTTTAAAGAAGTTTGATCTAATGGATTGCACATCTGCAAAAACTCCCATGGCCACTGCAACTAAACTTGAATTAAACACTACTGAAAAGTCTGTGGATATTTCAAGCTATAGGGGCATGGTTGGCTCACTTCTGTACTTAACAGCTAGTAGGCTAGATATAATGTTTGCTACTTGTCTTTGTGCTAGATTTCAGGCTTATCCTAGAGAATCTCACTTTGTAGCTATAAAGAGAATTTTCAGATATCTCAAGGGTACATCAAAACTTGGCATTTGGTACCCTAGAGATTCTGGTTTTGATCTAATTGGTTATTCAGATGCAGATTATGCAGGTTGTAAAATAGACAGAAAAAGTACAATATTAACCTGTCAATTTATAGGGAACAAGCTTGTGTCCTGGTGCAGTAAAAAGCAAAATTCAGTTTCTACTTCTACAGCTGAAGCTGAATATATTGCTGCTGGTAGTTGCTATGCATAGATTTTGTGGATGAAAAACCAATTGTTGGACTATGGTCTATAAGTGGACAGAATTCCCATTTTTTGTGATAACACAAGTGCAATTGCCATCACTGAAAATCCAGTACAGCATTCAAGAACAAAGCACATAGACATCAAGTACCACTTCATTAGGGAACATGTGATGAATGGTACTGTGGAACTTCATTTTGTTCCAAGTGAAAAGCAGCTTGCAGATATCTTTACCAAGCCACTTGATGAATCCACCTTTTCAAGGCTGGTAAGTGAGTTAGTTATGCTTAATTATTCTTGAATCATTTCAAATATTTTTCCAAGTTATAATGCAGCCAGAAACTTAATTGATTTTTCTATTTTTGATGAAATTTTGGTTAAGTCAAAATTTACATCCCGACAGATGCTCACTATCCATCGAGATTGATCATCCGTTGGAATAGTATTTATTAATAAAAATCAACTACGTTTCTGGATTATTTTAGAACCCGACGGATAATTGCTTTATTCTCATCCGTCGAATTGTCTCAATCTTAGTCGTTAAAACTCTGAACATTATTAATCGGGTATACTTACAGTTTGTAAGTATAACATGACGGATAATTGACAGAATTTTGACAGTTTATTTATTTTAAATGGCTATTTTGATTGGTTACTTTATTTCACTTTATTATTTTTGACAGTTTATTTCTGAGATAGTATAAAAGCAGAATTCATTTTTATTCTGTTCTTTTATCATTCTCAAATCAATTGCTCTAACTCCTTTCTTCTCCAAAGCAAATACTCTCTCTGCAAATCTCCATACTTTAACAATGGCACCAGTAGTCAAAATCATGTCTAAGTCTGGATTCATCTATGAAAAGAACAACTTCGTAGCTCTTGTGAATAAGGAGATTCCACAATCTGGAGATTTTCACAAAATGATGGACTTTGTGAAGGGTTGTAAACTCTGTTATGCTATACTGGAATCACCCACAGTCTACTGTGAAGTTGTGGAAGAGATATGGACAACTGCTGTGTACCAATTTTCTGACAAGACCATAACTTTCACTCTTAAAGGTAAGCAGTTTTGCATTAATTGTGATACAATTCAAGCTTGCTTTAAAATTCCTGAAAACACTACTATTGTTCCACACACATATACTGATTTAGTTAACATGCTTAACTCTATTGGCTATGCTCTCCCTACCTCTAAATTAAGTGAGATTAGGAGACTAGGTCTTAGAAAAGAGTGGAGTTATGTGTGTGATATAGTTACCAAAGTATTTTCAGGTAAAGTGAGTAATTCTGATTCTGTTAACATTGTCATGCTTAACATGCTTTAAATGCTAGTTACTGATAAGTACTTTAACTTCATTGACATGATCATGTTTGAGTTAGGTTATAAGTTAGGGGAACTTAATACGAGAAGTAAAAGTGCCTATTATGTTAGATTCTTTATAATGCTTGCTAACCATCTTATTGAGAATATTGATGTTGAAAACCCAACCAACAAACTGAATTATTGGGTTCAAGAAAGGAGAATCATTACAGATATCAACAGAGCAAGTCACCACAAATAGGTGCCCCTCTTCTACTTTCCAATCATGGGGGGACCACAGGTAAGCGAGGTAACCACCACTGTCTCTGCTCTTCCAACCTCACAAATTTCTTTGCCTTCAAGTGGAGCTATGGAATTTGTGTTAATGACCCAACAGATGCCTACCCAAGCTACCAAAATAACAATTTCAAAATCCAAAGCTAAGAAAGCCCCCTCTGGTTTCTCTCAAAAGAAACCAGTTGCAAAAACTACCGAACACAAAGAGGGAAGTGTGAAGGAGAGTGAGTTAGAAGAGGGACAAGGTGAAAATCAAAGAAATCCTAAGGATAAGGCTGTTGAGATTAGTGTACCCAAGCCTAGCCAAAACACAGTTTCCTAACAAACTGTGGTTGTTAATCAGGAAATCAGCTCAATTCTAGTTTTATCCACCCAAAAAGATGTTACTATTGAAACAAGCTCCCAACCAAGAGCACATGCCAAGAGGGTTAGGGACACAAGTTCACCACAGACTTATGCCAGAAAGAAAAGATCTAAAACCCTTGGGGATGCACAGGGAACACACACAGTGCAAACTGGAGCTAAAGACTCAGTCACTGCACCATCTCAAAGTTAGCTTGATGCGGCTCCAATAAATGTGGAGTCACAGCCTAAATTATTGATAATTGAAGCACCTAAAACATCAAATTCACCCACACACTCACTGGATGTAGACATGATTCATACATCACTTCCAAATTCTCCATCTTTAACTCTATTGGAGAAGCCAAAAATCAAAGCAAGTGAGCATCATCTTTTAGATGATTTGTTGGCTCACTTGCCAATTCTTTCTGAGTATATTGAGACATCTGTGCCCAAATTTTCATCAATCTGCACATAGTCTACAATAGTCTCCACACCAAACTCATTCATTTCTTCTATCCCGGTGGATATTGTTCATCCGTCGAGTAGTGATTGTATCCCGACGGATGTGCCTAACAGCAGTCTTCCGTCGGCTAGCCAAACTACCATCCCGATGGATGTTCCTCATCCGCTGGTACTCTCTGCACAACTTCAAATCCCAACAATTGTCACAAGTGCAGATGACCTAGTAGTAGTAAAATCACTCTTAGGACTGAGGGCAGGTAGTGAATTGAGTGAGAGGTTGGGTTGCTCCTAGGCAAAAGGGGAGGAAATGAGTGATCAAATGCAAACCATTTCTTCTGGTCTGGCAAAAGTGAGTGAGGGGAGTTCCACCTTAGTAGGTGAAGGTGAGGGTGTGAGGGTGGTGAGCCAAGGGGAGCCCTTGATGCAATAACAGAGAGAAAATGAGAGAAATACAGGTACATGAGAAATAAGAATGGACATTATTGTTAGTGAGTCAATGAATATCAATGATGCAGACAGAGAGAAACTATCTCAGCATGATCAAGCTGTCATAGATTCCATCTCTTTGGATGCTGAGACATTTACTCATCATGTCTCAGCATATCAACTTTTGGCTGGACAGGGCAATGAAAATGCAGAAAAGATGCTGAACTTGGTGCATACTACTCAATCAATGCAAAGAGCAAAGGATGCCATCACAGCCATACCACCTAGAGCTGGTGATGATATTGACTATGGTACTGGTGAATCTGCAAATTTCTTTGGAGATCATGGTGATGATAGTGAAGAGCTCATGAACATAGGGGGAGAAGCAGGCCCTAGCTCTAGATCAAACGTTCCTTCTTGGGTGTTTTCCAAAGAATGTGATGAGCATCGTTTCAAGACAACTCTTTTCCACATCATCCAACAGACACACAATGCTCTTCAGGCCACTACCAATGCTAGCACCAAGAAGCTTCTACAGGCACATCTCAACTCTCTGCAATTACATCAAATCCAAGCTCTTCAACACAATCAGGATATCACTTCTATCAAAACTGAGATTGACCAAGTAAAGAAGGATGTCTTTGAAAGATTGGATGCTAAACTTCCAAATGCAACAATGCTTGACATCAATAGACAGTTGAGAAGAAATTCAAATCTTGCAGCTAAAGTGGATTCCTTGGACACTAGATTGCAAGCTGTGGAAGCCTCTCTAACATCAATTCATCTTCATCAAGCACAACAAACTCAGTTGCTACAAAACCTGGTGGCTGCACAAACTTCTGCCTCCACTCTACTTGATGATAACAAAAGGGGGGGGGGAGAAAGAATCAACAATTCAAGTCAATCAAGCAGAGCCAACCAGTAAGGGGGAGCATGTGATAAAAGTTCAGATCAGTCAAGTAATTGTTCCAGAAATTACTCTGCCAAAGCCACCAGTATTGGACAACATTGATCTGATCCAAATAGCAGCTGCTAAACTTGAGTCAAAGATAAATCCCAAGATGCTTGATGTTGCAGCTGTTGAGAAGGAACTAGATGAGAAATGGAAGAAGATTGATGCAGCTATTCAGGAGAAATTTGGTCAGTTACAGAAGCCAGACAAGACCTTTCATCACCATTTTCAAGTCAAACACATCTCAGTGCATGAAATGAGTCTAGGCAACTTGGAAAAAGGCAAAACTTCTTGCATCAAATCTCTAAAGGCAAATCTGGTCTTGAAGCCTAAAAGAAACTACTCAAAGTTCTCAAACAAAAATCTTGTAGATCTTGTGTTTGAGAAACATAGGCCAGATGAACATAAGCTGTTGGCTAGGTCAATTGCATTTTTCAAGGATCCAACTGATTCAGTACTTAAAAGAAGAATTGCCGAAATCTACATAAATGGTAAGGAAATCTGTGTGGTGGCTGGACACCCTCTGTTTGTGGAAGCTAAGAAGGAAGAAAAAGAAAGGATCAAGCAAGAAAAGAAGTAGGCTGCTCTAGATGCTAAGAAGCTCAAATAAAAGAAGGTGCAAGCTGCTATCTTGGCCAAACTTCAAGCTGTGAAGACTACAACAGAGATTTCTGCACAACCATCTGTGATTACTGAAGCTAAAGATTTGAAAGTGCAAGATGCACCCCAACAGGTAAAGAAACCAAGGTACAAGCAAAGAATCAAGAGAAAATTGGACTATAGTGATGAGGAAATGGAAGACTACATTCCCAACTAGTCTACATCTACAACTAAGTCATCCAAGCCACCAGTGGTACAGGAAGAATTCAAGGTAGATCCTACAAAGAACTTTCATGGTGAGCCCATAGTTCCCAAGGATGATCCAATAGACTGGGAAAGTTTGCCAATTCCTGAACTCAACTTACCTATCTTCAACAAGCCAAAGAAAATAAAGACTAGAGCAATCAAGAAAGTGAAGCCTGTGACTCTTAGATCCAAGGCCCTAACCAAATCTCAATCTACAATCAACAAGGGAGATCTTTTATACATCTGTGACATCAAAGAGTTCTCTGAATTAAACCTCTACTTGGATGAATTGGAAGAAGTAAGAGGGATTGATTCTCACAGACGTATTCCTGAAAGGTTGGTGTTCAAGTACAACGGAGGGAGAGAAATCACATGGCCACTTCACAAGATTCTTCAAGAAAGCCAATCTATTCTAATAAAAGTCTTCTCATCCTTCAAGAAGAACTATGGGTTCAATGTAACTGCAAGGAAACTGGTTCTAAAGAAGATAGAAGAACTGAGGAGTAATAAAGCCAAGAATGCAATTCCAAGAACTCTTACAATCCCCTTCACAGGAAAGAGAGTTCATTTGAGGCCTTATTAGCTGATGAAATTCATGGATGATAAGGGAGTAAGAAGATTCTTCAGACTGGATGATCAATTGAGTATCTCTAGCAATGAGACTCTATGGGAAATGTAAGAAATGCTGGACCTATCTGAAGCTGATGAACTTGAATTTCATAGACAACTCTAGAATCAAATAGAAGAAAATAACAGGGAACTTGGGAAAAAAATCTAGACAATCAAGGAAATTGAATCATCTACTCAGTCTGGGAGCACCTTGAAAATGATTGTGAGAACTCTTTGTACTTTTTTCTTTGTTCAAATTTTCAATAAACTTTGTAGCACTTATCAGTTTTATCAACTACTTTTTAATCTGTATTTTTAGGGTATTTTGTTATCATCAAGTTTCTCTTAATTTATGGCTACAATTCCAGTAGACATAAATTGGGGGAGATTGTTAGGAATATGTTGTGAACTTGATGATAAGTTAAACAAAACACCTTAGTAGATTTAACTTAGTGAAATTTTGTAGCTCTCGAAGGATGATCTAATATAGTCCCGACGGATGAACTTTATAGTCCCGACGGATGACAATTTGACATCCGTCGAGAGTGTAGCTTATGTACCAATAAAATTGTAGCACATTTCTACAAACAACATGTATTAGTCAAGTAGATTGCGTAGGGTTTTCTAAGTCATGTTGACTACTAGATTGATATGTAGAATAGGTTGATTAACTGTAAATATGAGATGCCTTGTAATTCTGTATTAGTGAAATAGAGTCAAGTGGCAGATAGACTCCCGACGGATGATCTACAAGACTCCCGACGGATGATCAACAAAGCTCTTGATGGATGACAAACATAGTCCCGACGGATGATCAAATTCAAATAGCTGTTGACAGTGATAACACAGTCACATGCGTTGGGTGTTTGTAAAAGGAATGTGGCAGCCTATTAAGCAGGATTTCGAGAACAAAGAATCATTACTATTTTCATGCAATTGTGAAGATATTCAAAGATGCTGGAATAGAGTAATGAAGTAGCATGGAGTTAGAGTAGATATGTTTTGTTTTATTATATTATCTTATTATCATGTAAACTTGGTGATATATAAAACAAGTGTAGCAAGTAGAACAATTATCTAAGAAAATACATTTTTCCAGCGAAACATATCAAGCTGTATTCTATAAGTATTTCTCTGAAGTTTAGTTGTTCAAACTTGTATGGAACTGTGAGCTATTCAAAGCTTCATAGAGTTCTCAAATCCACCAGAAAGTTTTAAAGCCTTGTGTTTTATTTCTTAGTATTTTGATTTCAACTATCTTTCCATTCCGCACTTATGTAAATCAAACACTGTTATATGTATTAAGTTAGAAAACTTTTAAAATCTTGAAAAGTAGCCAGGATTACATTCAACCCCCCTTTTGTAATTCTTGTTGTATTGTTAGAGAATAACACTTAGGCTTGATACTGTTTCCAGAAAAAGACTCCAGTGTGCTCTTGAACATTTTTACAAACTTAAGAATTACAATACATAATGCAAATATAGAATATCATACAACTTACTTAGGGTTGTCAATTTAACTTAGTCTTGTTAATGTACAGGCATGTCTTGCACAACAATCTCCCCCAATTTGTGAGAAGATTGCTTAACACAAAGTCATGCCTGTTAACAAGACTAACCCCAAGCTAAAATGGAAAATGAAACTAATATATAAAAATTGACACAATTACAAACATTTATACATTTAGGTAAAAACTGTTTTTGTTTCTGCGTCTTCTCTAATGAGATCCTTTAAGTACACAAGAATTTCTAGTTCTTCTATGATAGGAGTCCCACTTAGAGCTTCCACAAGCTTGAGTCTGTCTGGCTTTTGATAGCCATCTAGTATATCAGTTTTGTTACGAACGGCATTTTGTGTAATATTATTTGTGGACTTGGTACAATATTAGAGCCGAATGTAATTATATTAAATGATTGTACGTTTGTGTGACTGAAAATTTCTGCATTATAAATTTACTCTATGTAGTATATGATTTCAAAGGAAAAAGTTTATTTATTTCCCTTATTTTTGATTTATAAGGAATATCCTAAACCTTGGAGAAATTCTCTTTTAAAAGTTATTTTGTTCACAAATTTCAAAAGTGATTTTATAAAATTTCTAAAAATCCAAGTTATTTTATGGTAAAAATTTTATAATTTTTGAACTTGTATTTTATTTTATAAAAATAAATCTTTAAAGATTTTATTTGTTATAATTAGCAAATTACATGGAAGCCCTTGCATGCAAACCACTCTTCTATTCTCTTCAAGGACAAAGAAGACATTTCCAAACCCACTAACTCATAATTTACTAGCCAAATTACCACCTTGACCTTGCATGCAAGATAGCCTAACTCTAGCTAGAGAGTTACTCTTGTCATTTCCCAAACCCACTCACATTATAGTCAAATTAAAGACATAAAAACAAATCAAAGAGTGATCACACTCCACTTTCACCCCACCACTTCACTCTCCCCTTCTTCTCCACCCTCCCTCTCGGCTTTCTCCTCCCTCCCTCTCGGCCCTTCCAAAACCGAGGCCCCATTCCCTTCTCTCTTCATTTCTTCACTCAAACAATCATCCTATAATCAAGTAATCTTACTCCCTACATGTTTTTCTTGTATATCTCAAGAGTTTAGAGTAGAAAACTTAGGTGTTGACCTTGCATGGTGGTGTTTTTGTTAAACTCAAAGTGAATATCCTTGATTCTTGTGAATTCAAGGCTTTCACCAAGAGTTATAGTATCAAAGGGTTGAGAATGGCTAGACATGAGTGTGTTACACTCATGCAAATTTTGTTTTCACCATAATCCATTCGGCCATGACTTGATAGGAGCCGAATGGGTGGTGTTTTGGTTGCCTTGTTTCATTTTGTGTGTTTTTGTGATGATAACATGAAAATTTAAGTAAAAATCTTGGTAAAAACCTTTGCATGCTAGGTGGACATTTAGATATAATCCATGATAGGCTAGTATGTTGAATTATAATGAGAATTTATTTGGAAATCATGTTGTTTTGGTTTGTAAGACTCGAAGTCATGCATGCATGTAGATCACACTTGAATGTTTGGAAGTTCTTGATCATTCAGATTGATATTTTGTTAGTAAACCTTAATTTTAGTTAAGTTAAGATATTAATTACGAATTGTGCTCCTTAATATGTGATGTTATCTCATTTATACTTATCAAGAAGGTTAAAGTTGTTGTCCATGAAAACTTGATGACTTGTAATTTGTGTAATGTGATTTCTTTTGTTTTGCTATGTTGCACCTTAGGTAAGGATGATCTCCACTAAGCCTATTTTGAGTGTAAGGGAGTTATTTCAGTAGATCACCTTAGTTAAGTGTTGGTTTGGGTGCTTTGGTTGTTGGTGGTTGGGTTTGCTAAGTGAGAACTTTGGAGAAAGGAGAGTATTAGTTTCTGCAGAAAATCAGTTTGTTACCCTGAGGTTTAGAGTGAGTTTTGACCATGTCATTGTTGTGAACTTTGAGGCCCAAACCACCAGAAGCTAGCACTAGGAGTATATGATAGGTTTTAGGTGTTTGTTGGAGGTTTGTAAGTCGTTTGGTTAGGTGCACGAGTGGAATCACAAAATCTGTCCAGCAGGGGATAGTTTTGTTGCAACTTAGAAATAGGAAGTTTTGACCATGTCATGGGTAGGCCCTCATTAGGCCCTGTTGGGCCTTAGTTAGAGGGAGTGTCAGAAGAGTTTTTCCAGCCATATTTCATAAGATTTGAGTTAGAACCATTTGTCACAAGTTAGTTCAAGTCGGGGCGTTTTCTGCCCAGAAAAACAGGGGAACCATGAACTTTGAGCTTAGGCCAAGGAGGCCCAAGCTAGACCCTTGAGCCACATCAAGTTTGGGAGATGCCTTATGGTCAGAAGAGTCTAGTGTAGAAGGTTTGGAGGTAAACCTATAGTTTAAGAGTGTCTAATGCACTCAAAAAATCATAGATGTCATTCTGAAATTTACCTTAGTGAACACTTTCACTTATCACATAGTTTTAGAGCACTTATGAGTGAGACCTAGGTTGACCACTATGGTTTCAAGATAGTATAAAGCCAGTAGAGTAAAAGGCCCAAGTGAGGGTCAATAGGTTTTGGATAGTTTAGTAAAGGCACATCGAGTTAGAAGGCCAAAATTTGGAGACTTTGTCTAGTTTAGCGATCAAGTAACTTAATTGGGGATCGAGATCATCCACGCCTAGTGTTGCATTATGGTGTGTGTGATATTATTTGATATTAAAATATGGTATGTGAGTATATGTGGCTATGTGTACTATTGTATTATAAGGTGATTATAAATTGCGTGCATATAGGCCTAAGTGCCATTTGTGTTTAATTTCGGGTTGTAAATAGGTTGAGTTGGTGAGAATATATTATAATAAGGTTATTATTATTTATGTAGGATCTCGAGATGAGGGTAAACTTGCCATAAAGGTCGAGTAAAGCTTCCAGTTGCTCCTACCAGCCAGACCAGACCAGCCTTTCTCAAGGCAAGTGATTCAACCTGTTTTTCGTTTACAGTGCAAATGTGTGATAATTAGTTCATATATGTTGATGCGAGTATCCTAAGTTATCTTGATATAATTGAACCAAGAGATTCTTAAATCTATCTTCCTATTATATAGAAATGCCATGAACCCTCAAGTACATATTACAAGTAGATCAAAAGTCGTATCATGCTAGTATATCAAAGTTATTGGAATGCTAGGATAAAATAAAGATTTGATATAATACTTGATTGATCCTCTTGATTAACATGCTATTGATTCCTAAAATATTGACATCTCACCCTGATGCTTGAACTTTAATAGAAACTTTACCTTGATACCTAAAAGCCAGATATTCTTCAAAGTTGTTCTTAATTGATTGATAACCCTTTTTCTTACCCTAAAGTTCGACAATCCTGATATACCTTGAGCTAAAGATCATTTTCTTCATACCTTAACACCCCTAGTATTCATGAAGCTTATCTTCTTGATGTTCTAGTACTTGTACCTTGTCGAAAACCATTGCTTCAAGCCTAGTTTGGCATTACTCTATTATCCAATAGCCTTGCTAAATTTCCTTGTCAAAGTTCTCGTATGTGGAAACCTTTCAATTACCCTAATATAGTAAAGTCTAGTGGATCATGGCCCTGAAATTTGGTGACATATTTCCAGTGTTTCAAAGTTGATCTAAAATCCCTTGATAAAAATGTTTACTACTTAAGAGATTTTATTATAATCGGCATCAGTTTTTGAAATGATTAAAATGTGGATTTTCAGTCCCAAAGGGGGATAAATGTTTTCCTTGAATAGTGGATCTGGACTGAGATGCGAGTCCTTTCCACACTTATATTGTAGGCTTAAAAGTTGCCTAGGGATCCCATTAATGTTTTAGAACCCAGCGAGGTTCGGGATTACTTCGCGGCTGATCACCGGCTGTAATCCGTAGCGTCATAAAATGAATTTGATTAAGTTATGATTTTGTAAATGTTTTGATTCAAGCAAATGATGCCATCACCCAAAATTTCATCTCTTGTTATTAATAGTTATATCTTCGCATTGTCATTCCTTAATATATATCTTGGTTTATGTTTCGTATCGTACTGTTTAGCACTTGTTGAGCATTTGGCTCACTCCTTGCTTTAACCCTGATATTACAGCTAGCAGCTATGGTTAGATTCAAGCAGACAGCACGTAAGACTTGTGACGCCGATGCGTATGTCCGAGCTCAGGTAGAATAAAAGATAGTTTTGTGTGAGGACTCGATATTTAAATCAGTTGTAATAGATGGTAGTGTTGGGCTATTCCAAACCCTAAACTGTAAGATCTTGGATTCGGATATATTTACTTTCTTTAAAATATTGTAATAGTTATATATTTTGTTTGTTAAGTTGGGGGTGTGACAGGTTTTGGTATCAGAGCTACGGTGTAGAGTCCCTCGACAGCCCAAATAGGTTATAGGAGATATGTATAGGTTATAGATAATATGCGAGAGAGTAGGTTAAGTAAATTTATTATTAATACTCCTCTTATTGGTTTGTCAGCAAAGGGCGGATTCCTCGTCATCCTCTGGGTCGGACGACACTATTGCTTTCTCCGTGTATGCTGAGTTGAGGCGTGAGTTTGACATGCTTCAGGGCAAGTACGACCGACTGATAGATCGACTGAAGAACGTGTATCCGGACAGCCGAAACTATGAATGGAAGCCTAAGGAGCAGATGACTGCGAGACTTGAGACTTTGGTTCAGTACGTCAACACTAAGCTTGAGGAAATGCCATCGCACCAAGACCGTACCAGCAAGTATATCATCCAGATGGTGGCGGATGAGCTCCAGAGCATTGTGAAGACGCTTCGAGAGGAGAAGACTACCAAGCCCCGTTCCGATGGAGTGGAGCCTTAGTTCTTTCCATTATCTACCTTTCATGTTGTTGTATTATCGGACTTCGTAGAATTCCCATTTGTTTCCTTTAAATAAGCATGTTATTCCTAGAATCAGACTTTATCCTGATCTTGATGTATTGAGACCTCTAGATTTCAATTATTATGCACTATCGTTCCATTTGCTCTCAACTGTTATTTTACGCCTTTATATGCATCACCGTATCTATTTAATTTGAAACTTGACCTCATATGTAAATAAGAATACCATGCAATACCCTCAAATTATTTCATTATTCATACCTGTTTTGATATAACTCTTATTTCAGGATCATGCCACCCAAAAAGAAGAACCCAACAACCACATCCACCACAGATCCAAATATTCTTCGATTACTGGAAACCTTGCAACAGCAAACCAACGCTATAGTTCAACAACAACTAACTCTTCAACAACAATTTGAAAACCAAGATAACCGTGAACCACATCAACCACCTGATCCACCAGTACCACCTCGACAAGTTGTCACTTTTAAGGCTTTTTAGAATGTGAATCCACCTGCATTTCATGATACCACTGATCCAATAATAGCTAACACATTGATTAAAGAGATGGAAAGGGCTTTTGAGTTCGTACAGTTAGGAGACGATCAGAAGACACCATATGCTACTTACTTCTTGAAGGGCGAAGTCATCTATTGGTGGGAATCAGTAAAAGCTATGGAAGCAACTCAGCAAGTTTCTTGGGAAAGATTTAAGAAGCTATTTCTGGAAAAGTATTACCCTAAGTACATGCATAATCAGATGGAGCTTAAATTTCTTGAATTGAAGCAAGGGAACATGACTGTACTGGAGTATGAGAAGAAGTTCACAGAATTGTCAAGGTTTGTGACAAAGTATACCAGCAGTGAGGAGGAAAAAGCAAAGAGATTTCAACAAGGATTAGAGCCTTGGATCAGAGATAGAGTGGCTATGTTTGAGCTTGATACTTATGCAGGAGTAGTACAGAAAGATGCTCTGATTGAGAACAATGGGATGCAGTCAAGAAAGGAAAGGGATAACAAGAAGAGAAAGGTTCCATTTTATGGAGAAAAGTCTGAAGCCGGGAATTCACAAGATCGGAATATAAAGAGGTTTGGATTCCATAAAGGCAAAAATTTTCAAAAGAAGGGGAATTTGGGCAAAAGACAAGAATCGAAAGGGAACAACCAGACAAGTCAAGGAAGTTGGAGAAAACAGATTCCAGAGACCGGAATGCAAGCATTGTGGAAGAAGGCACCCCGGAGTGTGTAATAAGCTGAGCATGACATGCTATAGGTGCAATCAGAAGGGACATTTGGCCAATGAGTGTAAGATGCCGAAGCCATGAGTTACATGTTACAAGTGTGGAAAGACTGGACACATAGCTAGGGAGTGCAAGACAACCGGACCAGTCAAAGCTCTAATGAATGTGGAAAGTACCAGTGCAAGCGTGCCAGCCGAGGTATTGGCATTACCTCCACCACCTACAACAACTCCGCAAGCAACAACAAGGACATTCGATTTGAAAATGAAGGACGCTGTTCAGAACTCTGAGGTGATAACAGGTACACTTTTACTAAATAATGTCAAAGCTAAAGTATTGATTGATTCGGGAGCAACAAGATCTTTCATATCAGAAACTTTTGTTGATAAACTTCAATGTGATAGAATGATTATGAGCGAGGTATTAAATGTGGTAATTACGAACCAAGAGAAGATTCATGTGAATCAATTCTGTCCGAAGTGTGAGATTGATATTTCGGGGCATAAGTTTTCAGCCGATTTGATACTCTTCAAGTTGGGAGAGTTCGATATAATTTTAGGTATGGATTGGTTAGGGAAGAATAACGCCCAAATTAATTGTAAGACCAAGAAAGTGTATTTAAAGACGAAGAGTGGAGAGAAGGTAGTATTTAAGGGACAAAGGCAAGAGTAACTGTTTCTTACAATCGTTCAGGCTAAGAAGCTACTTAGAAAAGGTTGTGAGCTGTTCCTAGCTTATGTAGTGGATTCAGAAAAGGGCAACCCCAACATAGAAGATATTCCCGTAGTTAACGAATTCCCAGATGTGTTTCCAAATGAACTACCGGGCTTACCACCAGATTGACAAATCGAGTTCGAGATCAACCTTGCTCCGGGCACAGAACCAGTTTCAAAGGCCCCATATAGGATGGCACCAGCAGAAATGAAAGAGTTGGCGAGCCAGTTACAAGAATTGTTGGATAAGGGAGTGATACGGCCAAGTACGTCGCTATGGGGAGAACCTGTTCTGTTTGTAAAGAAGAAAGATGGAAGTATGCAGCTATGTATAGATTATCGGGAGTTGAATAAGGTGACGATTAAGAACCGCTACCCGCTACCAAGAATAGATGACCTATTTGACCAGCTGAAAGGAGCAAAGTGCTTTTCAAAGATTGACTTGAGATCAGGATACCATCAATTAAAGATCAAAGAAGAAAATATTCCCAAGACAGCATTCAGGACCAGATACGGACATTATGAATTCTTAGTAATGCCTTTTGGATTGACTAATGCCCCGACAACATTTATGGATCTGATGAATCGGGTATTTAAAAAGTATTTGGACAAGTTCGTAGTGGTATTCATTGATGACATCCTTATTTATTCAAAGTCGGAAGAAGAACATAAGCAGCATCTATGGATAGCATTGGAGATACTCCGACAAGAGAAGTTGTATGCCAAGTTTTCTAAATGTGAGTTTTGGTTAAAGGAAGTTCAATTCTTGGGACACGTCATTGGAGATGAAGGAGTTAAAGTAGATCCGGCAAAGATTGAGGCAATTATGAGTTGGGAGAGGCCAAAGACACCTACAGAAGTGCGAAGTTTTATAGGATTGGCAGGGTATTATAGAAGGTTTGTCAAGGATTTTTCGAAAATCGCCACGCCATTGACTAAGTTAACCAGGAAGAATCAAAAGTTCGAATGGAGTGCAGAATGTGAGGATAGCTTTCAAGAGTTGAAACAGAGATTGGTAACAGCTCCGGTGTTAGTACTACCAGACGATCAAGGAAACTTTGTGATTTTCAGCGATGCTTCACATAAAGGATTGGGCTGTGTGCTAATGCAACACAGTAAGGTGATCGCGTATGCGTCAAGACAGTTAAAACCGCATGAATTGAAGTATCCGATGCATGACTTGGAACTAGTCGCCATAGTGTTCGCAAGTAAGATTGGAGACATTACCTCTACGGAGAAAAGTGTGAAATCTACACGGATCACAAGAGTTTAAAGTACATTTTCACTCAGAAGGAGCTCAATATGAGACAAAGGAGATGGTTGGAATTGATCAAGGACTATGATTGCTCGATAAATTATCATCCTGGAAAGGCGAACGTTGTAGCCGATGCTTTAAGTAGGAAGGAAAGATTGAATATGATAGAAACACCAAAGGAATTGTCTGAAGAGATTAAAAAATTTGGATTAGAACTTTGTGATAATGGAATAGTTGAAGAAGTTTGTTGTGCAATGACTTTTCATCCAATACTAGTGGAAAGGATAAGGAAATGTCAAGAAGAAGTAATGGAGAAAGAGAAGAATCAGCTAACTGGAGAAGAGATTGGCACTCAAAGGGATGAGCAAGGTATACTAAGGTTTTCCTCAAGAATTTGGATTCCTCATGTACCTGAATTGAAGAATGAGATCCTATAAGAAGCCCACAATTCAAGATTTTCAATCCACCCAGGGAGCACCAAGATGTATCTGGACTTAAAGCAGAACTTTTGGTGGCCAAATATGAAGCGAGACGTGGCAGAATGGGTTGCAAAGTGTTATACTTGTCAGAAAGTGAAGGCAGAACATCAACGACCAAGCAGATTAATTCAGCCCCTAAAGATTCCAGAATGGAAATGGGAAAATATTGCTATGGACTTTATAGTGGGACTACCGCGAACGAAATCCGGACATGACGCTATATGGGTTATAGTTGATCGCCTTACGAAGTCGGCGCATTTCCTTCCAATTAATGAGAAGTCATCATTGGACAAATTGGTTCATCTTTATGTGCGTGAAATCGTACTAAGGCATGGAGTACCCGTATCGATAGTTTCAGACAGAGATCCCTAATTTAACTCGAGATTCTGGAAGCAATTTTAAGAAAGTCTTGACATGAAGTTGAACATGAGTACGGCGTACCACCCGCAGACTGATGGTCAGAGAGAAAGGACAATTCAAATAATCGAAGACATGTTGCGCAGTTGTGCAATCGATTTTGCAGGAAGTTGGGACGACCACTTGCCATTGATAGAATTCTCTTACAACAACAGCTATCACTCCAGTATTGGCATACCACCATACAAAGCTTTGTACGGATGAAAATGTAGATCACTGACAAGTTGGGATGAAGTAGGAGAAGGAAGGATTCTAGGCTCGGAATTGGTACAACAGTTGCATGAAACAGTCAAGTTAATTCAGAAAAGGTTGCTTGCTGCTCAAGATAGACAAAGGAAGTATGCGAATCCAGCGCGAAAGGATGTTCGATTCCATGTAGGTGAAGCCGTTTTGTTGAAGACGTCACCAAGAAAAGGGTTGTCTAGATTTGGCAAGAAAGGGAAGTTAGCACCTAGATATATAGGTCCATTTGAAATTTTGAGTCAAGTGGGGAAGCTAGCCTACGAGTTAGCCTTACCACCTCAGTATCAGCATGTGCATAATGTGTTCCATGTGTCGTTGCTTAAGAAGTACAATCCTGACGCCGACCATGTGATAGAATATGAACCTGTAGAAATTCAGGCAGACCTGTCATTTGTGGAGCAACCTGTCAAATTACTCGACTAACAAGTAAAGAGTCTTAGGAATAAGTCGGTAAGGTTAGTGAAAGTACTTTGGAGGAACCCCAGGGTTGAAGAATCAACTTGGGAGTTAGAATCTGATATGCGTTCCCGGTATCCTCATCTGTTCTCTTAGATTCTGGGGACAGAATCCCTTAAGGGGGAGAGGATGTTACGACCGACATTTTGTGTAATATTATTTGTGGACTTGGTACAATATTAGAGCCGAATGTAATTATATTAAATGATTGTACATTTGTGTGACTGAAAATTTCTGCATTATAAATTTACTTTATGTAGTATATGATTTTTCAAACCAAAAGTTTATTTATTTCCCTTATTTTTGATTTATAAGGAATATCCTATACCTTGGAGAAATTCTATTTTAAAAGTTATTTTGTTCACAAATTTCAAAAGTGATTTTATAAAATTTCGAAAAATCCAAGTTATTTTATGGTAAATTTTTTTATAATTTTTGAACTTGTATTTTATTTTATAAAAATAAATCTTTAAAAATTTTATTTGTTATAATTAGCAAATTACATGGAAGCCCTTGCATGCAAACCACTCTTCTATTCTCTTCAAGGACAAAGAAGACATTTCCAAACCCACTAACTCATAATTTACTAGCCAAATTACCTCCTTGACCTTGCATTCAAGATAGCTAACTCTAGCTAGAGGGTTACTCTTGTCATTTCCCAAACCCACCCTCTCTTCTCCACCCTCCCTCTCCACCCTCCCTCTCGGCTTTCTCCTCCCTCCCTCTCGGCCCTTCCAAAACCGAGGCCCCCATTCCCTTCTCTCTTCATTTCTTCACTCAAACAATCATCCTATAATCAAGTAATCTTACTCCCTACATGTTGTTCTTGTATATCTCAAGAGTTTAGAGTAGAAAACTTAGGTGTTGACCTTGCATGGTGGTGTTTTTGTTAAACTCAAAGTGAATATCCTTGATTCTTGTGAATTTAAGGCTTTCACCATGAGTTATAGTATCAAAGGGTTGAGAATGGCTAGACATGAGTGTGTTACACTCATGCAAATGTTGTTTTCACCCTAATCCATTCGGCCATGACTTGATAGGAGCCGAATGGGTGGTGTTTTGGTTGCCTTGTTTTATTTTGTGTGTTTTTGTGATGATAACATGAAAATCTTAGTAAAAATCTGGGTAAAAACCTTTGCATTCTAGGTGGTAATTTAGATATAATCCATGATAGGCTTGCATGTCGAATTATAATGAGAATTTATTTGGAAATCATGTTATTTTGGTTTGTAAGACTCGAAGTCATGAATGCATGTAGATCACACTTGAATGTTTGGAAGTTCTTGATCATTCAGATTGATATTTTGTTAGTAAACCTTAATTTTAGTTAATTTAAGATATTAATTAAGAATTGTGCTCCTTAATATGTGATGTTATCTCGTTTATACTTATCAAGAAGGTTAAAGTTGTTGTCCTTGAAAACTTGATGACTTGTAATTTGTGTAATGTGATTTCTTTTGTTTTGCTATGTTGCACCTTAGGTAAGGATGATCTCCACTAAGCCTATTTTGAGTGTAAGGGAGTTAGTTCAGTAGATCACCTTATTTAAGTGTTGGTTTGGGTACTTTGGTTGTTGGTGGTTGGGTTTGCTAACTGAGAACCTTGGAGAAAGGAGAGTATTAGTTTCTGCAGAAAATCAGTTTGTTACCCTGAGGTTTAGAGTGAGTTTTGACCATGTCATTGTTGTGAACTTTGAGGCCCAAACCACCAGAAGCTATCACTAGGAGCATATGATAGGTTTTAGGTGTTGTTTGGAGGTTTGTAAGTCGTTTGGTTAGGTGCACGAGTGGAATCACAAAATCTGTCCAGCAGGGGATAGTTTTGTTGCAACTTAGAAATAGGAAGTTTTGACAATGTCATGGGTATGCCCTCATTAGGCCCTGTTGGGCCTTAGTTAGAGGGAGTGTCAGAAGAGTTTTTCCAGCCATATTTCATAAGATTTGAGTTAGAACCATGTGTCACAAATTAGTTCAAGTCAGGGCGTTTTTTGCCCAGAAAAACAGGGGAACCATGGACTTTGAGCTTAGGCCCAAGGAGGCCCAAGCTAGGCCCTTGAGCCACATCGAGTTTGGAAGATGCCTTATGGTCAGAAGAGTCTAGTGTAGAAGTTTTGGAGGTAAAATTATAGTTTAAGAGTGTCTAATGCACTCAAGAAACCATAGATATCATTCTGAAATTTACCTTAGTGAACACTTTCACTTATCACATAGTTTTAGAGCACTTATGAGTGAGACCTAGGTTCACCACTATGGTTTCAAGATAGTATAAAGCCAGTAGAGTAAAAGGCTCAAGTGAGGGTCAATAGGTTTTGGATAGTTTAGTAAAGGCACATCGAGTTAGGAGGCCAAAATTTGGAGACTTTGTCTAGTTTAGCGATCAAGTAACTTAGTTGGGGATCGAGACCATCCAAGCCTAGTGTTGTATTATGGTGTGTGTAATATTATTTGATATTAAAATATGGTATGTGAGTATATGTGGCTATGTGTACTATTGTATTATAAGGTGATTATAAATTGCGTGCATATAGGCCTAAGTGCCATTTGTGTTTAATTTCGGGTTGTAAATAGGTTGAGTTGGTGAGAATATATTATAATAAGGTGATTATTATTTATGTAGGATCTCGAGACGAGGGTAAACTTGCCATAAAGGTCGAGTAAATCTTCCAGTTGCTCCTACCAGCCATACCAGACCAGCCTTTCTTAAGGCAAATGATTCAACCTATTTTTCATTTACACTGCAAATGTGTGATAATCAGTTCATATATATTGATGCGAGTATCCTGAGTTATCTTGATATAATTGAACCAAGCGATTCTTAAATCTATCTTCGTATTATATAGAAATGCCATGAACCCTCAAGTACATATTGCAAGCAGATCAAAAGTCGTATCACGCTAGTATAACAAAGTAATTGGAATGCCAGGATAAAATTAAGATTTGATATAATACTTGATTGATCCTCTTGATTTACATGCTATTGATTCCTAAAATATTGACATCTTACCCTGATGCTTGAACCCCAATAAAAACTTTACCTTGATACCTAAAAGCCAGATATTCTTCAAAGTTGTTCTTAATTGATTGATAACCCTTTTTCTTACCCTAAAGTTCGATAATCCTGATATACCTTGAGCTAAAGATCATTTTCTTCATACCTTAACACCCCTAGTATTCATGAAGTTTATCTTCTTAATGTTCTAGTACTTGTACCTTGTCGAAACCATTGCTTCAAGCCTAGTTTGGAATTACTCTTTCATATTATCCAATAGCCTTGCTAAATTTCCTTGTCAAAGTTCTCGTATGTGGAAACCTTTCAATTACCCTAATATTGTAAAGTCTAGTGGATATTGGCCCTGAAATTTGGTGACATATTTCCAGTGTTTCAAAGTTGATCTAAAATCCCTTGATAAAAATGTTTACTACTTAAGGGATTTTATTATAATCGGCATCAGTTTTTGAATGATTAAAATGTGGATTTTCAGTCCCAAAGGGGGATAAATGTTTTCCTTGAATAGTGGATCTGGACTGAGACGCGAGTCCTTTCCACACTTATATTGTAGGCTTAAAAGTTGCCTATGGATCCCATTAATGTTTTAGAACCCAGCGAGGTTCGGGATTACTTCGCGGCTGATCACCGGCTGTAATCCGTAGCGTCATAAAATGATTTTGATTAAGTTATGATTTTGTAAATGTTTTGATTCAAGCAAATGATGCCATCACCCAAAATTTCATCTCTTGTTATTAATAGTTATATCTTCGCATTGTCATTCCTTAATATATATCTTGATTTATGTTTCGTATCGTACTATTTAGCACTTATTGAGCATTTGGCTCACTCCTTGCTTTAACCCTGATATTACAGCTAGCAGCTATGGTTAGATTCAAGTAGACAGCACGTAATACTTGTGACGCCGATGCGTATGTCCGAGCTCAGGTAGAATAAGAGATAGTTTTGTGTGAGGACTCGATATTTAAATCAGTTGTAATAGATGGTAGTGTTGGGCTGTTCCAAACCCTAAACTATAAGATCTTGGATTCAGATATATTTACTTTCTTTAAAATATTGTAATAGTTATATATTTTGTTTGTTAAGTTGGGGGTATGACAAATTTTAAGTCTTGTGAATTTTCCTGCTTTCACATTTACCATTTTTCCATCCTTGAAGATTCTACTCATTCCTTTTTCCCCGAGCTCTTCTTATCTTTTTATGAACATTTCAGTTTCTTCATCATATTTTCTTTTTCTTTCCTCATACTCAGCCTCATTCCTTTTTCTTCTTTCCTCCCTTATAGTCAACCACTCATCCAAAACTGATCTCCATGCTCTTGTAGCAGTATCTCTATCTTTTAGCAAACTTATCACTCTCTTGATTTCTATGGGAGAGAGAGATCATAGTAGATTCTAACTTCGCTTAGAGATACAACCCAAACTCTAACTATTTCCTCAGCTAGTTATTGAAAATAATCTTCATCTGAGATGCACCAATTTAAAGGTAGAAAGTCACTTTGCTTGAAACAGTTCCAGATGGCCCTTTTAGTAACTTGACCTTTTTCAGCATCCTTATTCTTCTTAGGTTTCCTCCCAACAGTTTTGTAGTAAATTTTGAGTGAAGATTTATCATAAGGTAAGATTGTGATTTTCTTGAGAGATGTATGGTTTGAGGTGATTGGTGTTTGCAGGTTGTTTGTATAGAAATTTTGGCTTAGAGGTTAGAGGTGGTTTGATGATTGAGGTTGTTGGCATTGAAGGTTGAGCTAGATTTGTTTGAATTGTTAGGGTTTGTTGTGGTTCTGAGCCATCATGTCTTTGTTTCCTTCTCCTTTCTCCTCTTCTTTTAATTTCACCATCCTTCTTCTCATCCTCCCTTTTCTCTCCTTGATTCTTGTCCTTGGTGCCAGTTGCTTTAGAAACTTGACTTGGATTTGATCCAAAAGGCTTTTATTTCTCATCCTTCTACTCATCATCATCCTTGCCTTTTCATAAATTATATTGAGTATTTGGCAACATGGTGTCAGGATTTACAAGATATCTATCTAAGATCTTTATCATCTCCACATCATCCTGCTTCTTGCTCCTTTTGTGCTTTAGATCAGTCTATAGAGTCATGATCAGCTTTATAGTTGATTTGACACAATATTTGGGAACAAGGAAATGTTTAGCTTGTTTGGTTGTTGGACAGACATAAACTACTCCTTTTTTTGGATAGAGATAGGCTTCAGGAAAAGCTGCTATATGTGCCTTTTTAGCTCTTGGAGAAGTTGAGTATTTTCTGGAATAACTGGATTTACTCTGTCAATCATTACATCCAGTTCAGATTGTAACGCCCTCCAAACTCGGGGTATAAGTCTGGGGGTTACGAGCTAATCACCAAACCTGTACAAGCTTATTAATAAATAATAAAGAAATGAAACTAAACCCCTTTTACACTAACCAGGACCTTTTTAGGTTAAAGTATGAAAACAAGAACCACTAACTAATTTTATTACAAACCAACATTTAAAATCTCACAAACTCTCTTTATTACAAACCATTGTCTAATTCATTTTTAAACTAAGTTCATCTTTTATTCAAACACACACACACTATCTATCAACACTCCACCTGCTCGGGAAACTCAAAGCTTTCTTCCTGGATTGGGATCAACACCTTGGGTATGAGAGGATCCCGAGGCTTGACCCGCTTCTTTACCACTCGTGTCCTGATGGGTTTCATATTCCTTCTTAACTGAAAATAATAAGGTGAATAACAACAAAAGGGGTGAGCCAAAAATTGCTCAACAAGTCTACAAAATATAAACAGTGTTAAAGCAATATAAGTGAATCTGTAACCCAGGTATATCTGCAAAGATATAACCTCACAAGAATAGAAAGAAGGCCATTACTGGCGAATACAAATGAACTAAACTGGACTCAAGTTCGCAGCTATACCCTGCTGATTAGCCAGGATACAGTGCAGATCTATATCTCACCATATAGATCCCGCCGAGCACCCAGGCACTACGGCCCATCTCAAGGATCCGGTTTTGTTCCGGTCCTTAGGATTAAGTAAACTTAATCCCCAAAGTAGTATTATCCAGTCCCTGGAATAGCAACCGGAATAATCGGTATGCTTTGATATATTCTAATCACCAGAATATATCAATAACTGTGAATGACAATTGGAATATGAACAATGAATTCAAATGAAAAGAATAAATCAAAAATCGAAATGGATTATGAACAAGAGAATTAAAAGAGTACAAGCGTAATAAAAATTTGAAATGAATATTACTATTCTGAAAGTAGAATAGGGGAGAAACTTGCCTTCTGCGTGACTTACTGCAATTAAATCACTTACGTCTATCACTTACTCGACCTGTCTTGCTGGCTTAGCTTCTGTTAGCAAAATAGACTGGTTAAGTCATTTTGTACTTCAGTTGCATCTTGAATCGACTTCATTTCATTCTTATTATCTACCCATACGTTTATGACCGACTCGTATATTACATATAAGCAAGTAAGACTCGATTAACCACATAATACACATAAGCACATAAGCACATAATCATTTTTATAGTTAATATAATTTTTAGAATCAAAATCGACTTGCTGATTGCTCCGTTGATCACCTTCTGCTTCATTTCCCATTTTTCCGGAGTTTTTCGGATTCGTCTCGGCACGTATTTCGACTGATAATCAAGCAATTAATAAAGTCAACTAATTTCTAGAAGAAATTAGGTCTTTATATTATTTTTAATGAAAAGAATTCATTTTTCTGAGTAAAATGGCTTTCGTTTCGCTCAAATCGGACTAACAGTCTAATTACTATTAATTAAACACTGTTAATCCAATTTATTATTTAATATAAATAATTATTGCTAATTTTTAAATCCTAAAATAATTTTTAAATAATTATTTAAGAAGAATCAAAGTCAAAAATAACTTTTTTATAATTTTTGGAGTTAAAATGAATAAGTTATGGTTTATTGAAAATTATGTGATTAATTATCGAAATAGTTAATCACTTTTAAATATTTAATAAATAAATAACTCATAAATAATTATTTAATAATTTAAAATAATTAATCCCTAATTATTAGGATTAATCACAATTTATTACAAATATTTACAACTTATCATTATTTATTCGATTAGATCGATTATTTACAAATAAATAATCGATAAATAAACTATTATCCGCAACAGAATTCAATTCAATGATCCACTATTCGTATTTCTACGAGTTATTTCTCATATAATTATCGAAACATTACTGTTATTATTACACGTTGCGATTTAAATCAATTATCTGTATTTAAATATTTATTACGAATCAATATTACTATATTATACGAATAATTAACTATCGTCTGAATAATAATAATAATAATAATAATAATAATAATAATAATAATAATCGATCTTATCGTTCAATCATCCGTATAATTACGAGTTATTCGTTTTATTCCCCTGATTATCGAATCTTTAATCATAATATTTGATTAATTTCTTTAATCCTTATTTATTAAGTAATTACTTAATTACTAAATAAATAATAATTAAATAAATGATTAAATAAATAATTAACTACTTAATTAAATCACTAATTTTGAATTTATAAGTTAAGAAAATAATTTAGGAATTATTAATAATATTTTACAGAATTTAAAACTAATTTTTAATTGATTTTCAGAATTAGTAAAAACTAATTTTGTTTTATAAAAATATAATAAATTAATTAAAAATCCAAAAACATTTGTCAAAAACCAACCATCTGACAAAACAGATCAAAACCGGGTTGACAAACGGGTCAACCGGGTCACAATCCGGGTCATGAAGAACATGACCGGATTTTTCCAGAATCCGGCCACCGGCCAGGATTCCGTCGAGTCAAAATCAGGCCAAAAATAATACCGTTTGGTGTGGTTTTTACTGGGTTTCAATTCCACACAATTGCAGCAACCCAACTCCGGCCAAAACATACCAAAATCATCCCTGAATCTTCATCTCCGATCAAAATCGACTTCAACTCCGGCCAAAATACGAAATCATTCATTTATACATGAAACTTAACGTTTAATAGTGCAAATTAAAGCTAAGAACACATATAATCAAAGCCCTAAACTTTCAGGAACCAAAGATTCACAGAAATCATCAAGGTGTTTTTGAAAATTTGGTATAAACCCTAAAAATCGTGAATCACGATATATACATCGTTTGTTCAATTAAATATCATGAATCGACTGTAAATCATCTAACAAAGCTATATCAATCATCTAAACATCAAAATAACCCTGCAATCAAAAAGTCCTAATTCGAACATAAATCCTAGAATTTGAAAATCAAAAACTACGAATTAAAACGTGAAATTGATGCTAGAAATGGAAAGAACAGATCAAAACTTTCGATTTGGATACTCGAACTGCTTGATTTGGTACTGTAATCTGCTCAAAATCACGGCTTGAATTCTCCACCCGACCCTGTTCTTCCCGACCCGAATTATAGAGAATTTTTGTATTTTTCTGAATTTTACTGATTTATTAATTATAATTAATTAATAATTAGGCTATTTATAGTAGTAAAATTAATACTCCTAAATAAAATTAAGGGGCTAATTATACATCTAATAAAAATATTGAGCCCTAATTTTTACAATTTTTGAGTATTAAAATTTAATTTATAAATATTTTATATATACAATATATATGCCAAAATTTCCCAAAAATTGTGAATAATGCAAAAATACAAAGAAATGGTATAAATAAAAGTCCTATAATTTTATAAAAATAAAAATGTGATTTTGTGGGGTTTTTAACACCCAATGGGGCCCGAAAATGTCATTTTTCGTAAAACGAGAAAATTTATAAAATATCTAGATGTTCAGAATAATGCGATTGTAAAAGCCGTTTGATAAAAAATAAGGCCCATTATTTTATTTGAAATACTGGCTTTAAAATCATTGTTTGGGTCGTAAAACGTTTGAAATAAAACCTATGAATGTGAAATAAAATATCTGAAAAATACCTTAAAATACAGAAATGATACGACATACACATGACACATAACAAACAGGGTTTAACAGATAATCACATATAAATGACATATTAATACACATATTTTATTATAAATATGATATAATACAACGTAAATTTCCCGGTCGTTACATTCTCCCCCCTTAATAGGATTCTGTCCTCAGAATCTTTTATGAAAACAAATGAGGATATTTTTCTAACATCTCACTTTCAAGTTCCCAGGTTGATTCTTCAACCATAGGATTTCTCCACAATACTCGCACTAAATATACAGACTTTTCTTAATACCTGCTCCCGCCGATCTAAAATTCTTATCGGCTGTTCTACAAAAGACAAATCAGGTTGGATATCTATCGGTTCATGCTCTATTACATGCCTAGAATCGGGATTATATCGCTTAAGCATCGACACGTGAAACACATTGTGAATATGTTGCATATGAGGCGGTAAAGCTAATTCGTACGAAACTTTCCCCACTTTCTTCAAAATTTCAAATGGTCTGACGTATCGTGGCTTCAATTTACCCTTGTTGCCAAATCTGGTCAATCCTTTCCATGGCGATATTTTGAGTAATACGTGTTCTCCTTCCTGGTAGTCCATATCCTTCCTTGCTTGGTCTTCATATTTGCGTTGCCTGTTTTGTGCTGCATCGAGTCGTTTCCGAATAAGTTCAATCTTTTCTTTAGTCTGTTGAATTAATTCTGGACCCAAAATCTTGCGTTCTCCAACTTCATCCCAATGTATTGGTGATCTATATTTTCTCCCATATAGTGCTTCATACGGTGGCATTCCAATGCTGGCATGATAACTGTTATTATAAGAAATTTCCACTAGAGGTAAATGCTCATCCCAACTGCCTTCAATATCGATCGCACAAACTCGTAGCATGTCTTCAATCGTTTGGATAGTTCTTTCACTTTGCCTGTCAATTTGTGGATGATAAGCGGTACTCATGTTTAATTTTGTTCCAAGGCATTCTTGAAATTGTCTCCAAAATCTTGAGTTGAAATGAGGATCTCGATCAGACACGATAGATATTGGAACTCCATGTCGTATCACAATTTCCTTGAGATACAAATGCACTAGCTTGTCAAGCGAAAATCTTTCGTTAATCGGTAGAAAATGTGCCGACTTCGTGAGTCTGTCAATGATTACCCATATCGCATCATGATTTTCCCTAGTTATGGGTAGTCCTACTACGAAATCCATCGCTAGATGTTCCCATTTCCATTCTGGAATGTCTAACGGTTGTAATAATCCGCTCGGACGTTGATGTTCCGCTTTAACTCGCTGGCATGTGTAGCATTTACTTACCCATTCTGCTATTTCCTTTTTCATATTTGGCCACCAAAAGTTTTCCTTCAGATCGCGATACAATTTTGTGCTTCCTGGATGAATAGAATACTTCGAACTGTGCGCATCTCGCATTATTTCTTCTTTTAATTCTGCCACATTAGGGATCCAGATTCTCGATGCAAAGCGTAAAATTCCTTCATTATCCTTCTGAGTTGTGATCTCTTCTCCCGTTAGGTCGTCATCTTGACTCATCACTTCTTCCTGACAATGACGAATTTTCTCTAGCAACTCTGGTTGGAAAGTCATAGCGTAGATAGCTTCTACAGATTCATTGGGAATACGAATCTCGATCTCCAATTTGTCGAATTCCCTAGCTAATTCTTCACATGAAGTTAACCGATTCAATCTTTCTTTCCTACTCAACGCATCCGCTACAACATTTGCTTTCCCTGGATGATAACTGATCATGACATCATAATCTTTAATCAATTCCAGCCATCGACATTGACGCATGTTCAATTCTTTTTGCGTAAAGATATACTTCAGACTTTTATGATCCGTATAAATTTCACATTTTTCACCGTAGAGATAATGTCTCCAAAGTTTCAATGCAAATACGATCGCTGCCAATTCTAGATCATGCGTAGGATATTTCTGCTCATGGGGTTTAAGTTGTCTCGAAGCATATGCGATGACGTTACCGTGCTGCATCAATACACATCCTAGCCCGCAATATGAAGCGTCGCTGAAAATAACGAAATTCCCTTGCTCGTCTGGAAATACAAGTACTGGTGCGGTTACCAATCGATTCTTCAACTCTTGGAAACTTTCTTCACATTTATCATTCCATACAAACTTTTCACTTTTTTGAGTTAACTTGGTCAACGGCGTTGCTATTTTCGCAAAATCTTTGACAAATCTTCGATAATACCCTGCCAATCCCAAGAAACTTCGAACTTATGTCGGTGTCTTCGGTCGTTCCCAATTCAACACAGCTTCAATCTTCGCTGGATCGACTTGGATGCCTTCTCTACTGATGATATGCCCTAGAAATTGTACTTCCCTTAACCAGAATTCACATTTTGAAAATTTTGCGTACAGTAGCTCTTTCCTCAGAATTTCCAAAGCTATCCTCAAGTGTTCTGCATGCTCTTCTTCCGTCTTGGAATAAATCAAGATGTCATCAATGAATACAATCACGAAATTGTCCAAATATTTCTTGAATACCATGCTCATCAAATCCATGAATGCAGCTGGCGCGTTTGTCAAACCGAATGCCATTACAAAAAACTCGTAATGTCCATATCTCGTACGAAACGCAGTTTACAAGTCTTGGTGACAGGCATGAATAGGGGAGTTGGAATTTTTGGCCTTATTTATTCAGGAAGTGATGGCAGTGGTATGTTGAGCTTCCCCATTATGGCTTCCAAAGCAACAGAATTTTGCATTTAGAGATTCTTGTGAGAGTCCACCAGAGTCTGGATATCTGATTGTTGACTTTTGACTAGAGAAGTCAGGGCTTGAACTTGAGCATTTAGAGAGACATTTGAGGTTTGCAAGTCTGAGATTTGTTGTTGGAGAAATTGGATTTGAAGATATGTAGAGGTTGAGCTGGTAGATGTTGAGGAGCCAAAAGTTGCTTCCACAACTTGCTTGATGCCATCCGTAAGTAATGCAAAAGGCGCATATCTGGTCTGATGAAGTTGGTCCAACTTGACCTTTGAGTCATTTGCATTGGTGATTTGTTGTTGGACCACTTCACGAAGAGCAATGAAGGACTGTTTCAGACTCTTGACTTCCTTTTCCATAGTGGTCAAATCTAACATTTTCATTTGGTCAGCAAAGTGTTGAAACTTTGAGATGATCTTGACCTAAGAAGGTATAATTTCATCCAACTTCTCATTTACCAGCTTCCTGATCCTGTCTTCATGACCAGTCATTTTTATTTCTAGAGCTTTGCCAAAAAGGTGAAAATCCTTAAGATGAGCTTTGTAAACTTCTGTGACTGCATCATAAACATCTTGTGGAGTCAAGGCCTTGGCATTGCTTCCCAGAATAGTGACATATTCTCCCCTAAACCTAGCTAGGAATTGATCCATTTCCAAAACAAAATCCTCAGATAGCCATGCATCTACATTTTCATCTTATTCTGCATCATTTACTATTTTCTCCTTTTATTTTTCAACTTCTTCATTGTAAGATAGCATGATGGCTTGATAATCGTGATTGCTCATATCTGAAGTAAGTAGATGCTGTTAAATATTTGCTAATCCAGAAATCTGCTCAACAAGAAGATCATCCACAGATGTAGGTTGAGAGTTAGATGATTGCAACCATTGAAAGAGAATATGTGGTTGTCAAGGTTGTGAGGTTGATGGTTGTATTGTTGAGTCAGAACCACCTGTGACAGAAGCCACAGTTTTACTCATAGATTGCTCTGTGGTTATGACAAGTTGTTGTTCTACACTAATTGTGGGAACCTCCAATTGAATTGGAGGGGATTTGATTGGGTTACTGTCATGTACACCAGTCTCAAACCCTTGTGCTTCTTGCAAAGCACTGTCACATGAATATGATAAACTTGCCTCTCCCATAGCAGGGTCATTGGCAATTATTTTCCTAGTATCTATTGCTAAAGTAATTTCTGCTAGAGTTTTGAGGGGAGTTGTTCCTGGAACAGGAACCTCCAATTGAATTGGAGAGGATTTAGATAGCTCCCCCTCAAGAGTACTACCCTCAAACCTAACAGCCTGTAAAGGCTGATTTGAACATGAAGGTGCATTTGTGACATCCATGGGGTCTTCAGTAAAAACTGATGAATTCTCCATGTTTTTGATGGTGTTATCAAGTTCTACCCCAGCTAATAACCTCTCACCATCTGATTGTAGTGTCTGGGTGGTGAACAAGGTTTCTTGAACCAAGACACTTGAATGAGCTTGCACTTGAGGAATGGAGTCAAGTGTTGTATGTGAAGAAGAAATTTGAGAGATTAAGATTTGTTGTTTAGTAGTGAGTATTGGCAGCTCCCCCTGAATGGATGAGGGAGCTTCAATAGATGTGCTCTCACTGTGTGTGCCATCCTTATTTCTTCTACCATACACTTAAATTTGTTCAAGTGTAGGCTGTGTAGACTCCTTACAGGGTGCATTGGGGAGAATGCTCTTTTCAATAGAAACGCCCTGTTGAGAGGATGCTTCTAGAGTTTGTTTATGCCCCATTTTTATAACTGCATCCTTTTGGGAGGATCAAGAGGTGGTTTGAGTGGTCATCTCAGATTTTTTACTCTTCTTTGTCCTCTTGACCAATGGTGACTCAACTTCTGTTTGTTCCTCACCACTCTCAGTTATAACAGTCAAGGTTATCTCATTTCTCTTCTTTTTACTCACTTCACCCTTTTGGGAGGATGAAGTGGTTGGTTTCCTAGCTTCTAATGGTTGTGAAGGAATCGGCTCAACATGGGTAGGTTCTTGTAGGTGTGCCTATGTTTGTGCTTCCACATGCTCAGAACCATTGTTGCACTAGGTTGACTTGCACTGGTTCTCATGTCTGGCATATAATAAGGGTAGGACTTAAATCTTTCAATCATGAAAGGTGTTAACTTAAGACCCACTGGAACCTTATTCTTAGTAAGAAGTGATCCAAATAAAATTTTGGATACTTGCTTACAGTTGCCAATTAGTGACCTGTTTACTCCTTCAAGTATACATATGTCATTGAATTTATAGTTTAAAGTTGACATAATGAATCTAGGTAGAAAAATTTCCTTAACTCTTGACTCCAATGGCATGGTTAGCTTGGTGCTTAATTCCTCCAATATGTAGTGTCCTACATTGATCTGTTTGTTGTGGGCCATTGATTAGACAGCTTCTGGAGAACACTTGATTTGTTGTCAAACCCTTACTTCCTGCAGGTGAATGCCCTTATAACTGAATCAAACAGAAAGGACCATTCCCTTCTTAGATGCTTCTTATTCATACTGGCCAGGTTGACCTTCTCAGAGTAATTGATGAAGTCCATGAATTCATACAGCTCATCCTGAATTGGCGCCTCCACCAACTTGTCAGTAGGAATTCCCAATTCCATATCTACATCATTCTCAGATATCTCCACCTGTTGGCCCTTAATTGTGCAGTTTACCACAATTGTTGCAGCCTGGTTCTCATGCACAATTATCCTTGTTATAGCTGTGTTCAAAAAGCCCCCTAACATATCCAAATACAATACAGGATTAGTAGTAAGAGCCCCTATAAAGTAGGTCTCAGATAGGAACTTGACAAAATATTGGAAAGGTTCAGGTGCTTGGTTTGCATCTAAGAATGCAAGAAAGTTAGTCTCCCTTGGGATGAAGGGTACAATATTGTTGGCTTCCATTGTTATGATTATGAAGTTTAGTAGGTAAGAAAATTTAGTGAGAAATGAGTGAAAACGAGAGAAAAATCGATTTTGGATTGAAAAGCTAGGTCACTTGAGTTCTCGAAAGTTGTAAGTATGTATATGTATCGAGATGTCTGGGTATTTATAGTAAAAGCTAATGACTTGTCGAGAAGTCAAAAATAGAGGTTTGAAATATACTTATCGAGAAGTCATTTTGAGATGTGAGAAACATATCATTTTATTTATTCTTGTAGAGAACTAAAAAATTGACTTATTGAGATGTTAAATAAATACCCAGTTTGTCCAAAATGGACTAATTTGTTTCCAATTTTTATTTATATAAATTCAAAATAAAATCAGAATAAATTTTCCAAAAGTATTTTACCAAAATAATTTATTAAATTAAATTATTTCAGTTTTGAGTTACTAATAAGTCAAAAAATTATACTTGTAGAGAACTCTGTAAGTTAACACTTGTAGAGAACTCTACAATGACTAATCGATAATTCATAGTAAAGCTTATCGAGAAGTCACTCGAAAAGTCAGTAAATTGACTTATCGAGAACTCATTCGAGAAGTCTTAAAATGACTTGTCGATAAGTCAGTTAGACTTATCGAGAACTCAATTCGATCTCTATATACTTTTGATCACTTTGATTATGTCTTGTGTTTATTTACATATTGAAGATGTAAATTAACATTTGACAGTTTTCTTAGAATTGAAAAATTCCAAGCTGAATTTTTTATTTTTGAAGAATAAATATGCAAAGATTTGTAAATTATTTATAATTCATATTTCAGTTAATTTCTAATAAAATCAAATTAATTTTGATTTACTTGCAATTAATCTGCTGCAACACATTAGCTGAGTTCTTGCCTTAGGATGAAGAGTTTAACATTCCAATTTCACCTATAAGTCTAGTGAAAGTAGCTTCATCCAAAGGTTTAGTAAAATATCAGCTAATTGTTTTTCTGTTGGAACAAAAATGAGCTCAATGGTACCATTTGCAGCATGTTCTCTAATAAAATGGTACCTTACATCAATATGCTTTGTCCTAGAGTGATTGACTGGATTACCCACAATAGATATAGCACTAGTATTGTCACACATAATTGGAATTTTGTGTAACACTAGGTCATAGTCCATTAGCTAATTTCTAATCCAAAGCACTTGAGCACAACAACTTTCAGCAGCTATATATTCTGCTTCAGCTGTGGAAGTTGACACAGATTGTTATTTCTTTCTATGTCAGGATACAAGTCATTGTCCAAGAAACTAACAGCTCCCGCTTGTACTCTTTATGTCCACCCTGCATTTATCAAAATCTGCATCAGTATATCCAACAGCTTCAACACCAGTTCCCTTAGGATACCATAATCCCAAGTTAGGAGTCCCTTTTAATTATCTGAAAATTCTTTTTACAACCATTAAATGTGATTCTTTTGGACTGGCTTAAAATCTTGCACAAAGACATGTTACAAATATGATGTCTGGTCTAATTGCAATTAAGTAAAGCAATGATCCAATCATTTCTCAATAGCTTGAAATATCTACACTTTTGCCTTTTCTTTCTTCATCCAACTTTGTTGTTGTAGACATAGGTGTAAAAACAGGTGAACAATCAACCATACCAAACTTCTTCAATAAATCCTTGACATACTTAGTTTGGCTGATGAAGATCCCATCATTTCTTTGACTAACTTAAAGTCCAAGAAATAATTTAATTCCCCTATCATGCTCATTTCATATTCACTCTGCATAAGCTTAGAAAATCTTTTGCAAAGCTTTTCATTTGTAGAACCAAAGATAATATCATCCACATAAATTTGAACTAGGATCATATCATCACCATGGTTTTTATAAAAGAGAGTCTTGTCTATGGTACCTCTAGTAAAACCATGTTTACGCAAGAATTCTGACAATGTATCATACCAAGCTCTAAGTGCCTGCTTTAGTCCATATAAAGCCTTGATTAACTTGTACACACAATTTGGAAATTCTGGATCTTCAAAGCCTGGTGGCTGTTGCACATACACTTCTTCTTCTAACTCACCATTTAGGAAGGCACTCTTAGTATCCATTTGATACATTTTGAATTTTGAATATGCAGTAAATGCTAGAAAAAATCTTATTGCTTCAAGTCTTGCAACTGGAGCAAAATTTTCATCATAATCAATTCCTTCTTCCTGTGAGTAGCCTTTTCCAACCAACCTTGCTTTGTTTCTGGTGACTATACCATTTTCATCCCTCTTGTTCTAGAACACCCATTTTGTTCCAATCATACTTCTATTCTTTGGTACAGGAACCAACTCCCAAACTTTGTTTCTTTCAAATTGATTAATCTCCTCTTGTATAGCAGATATCCAATCGGGATCCATTAGAGCTTTTTTAGTTTTCTTGGGCTCTACTTGAGACAGAAAATATGCATGTAGGCACTCATTAGTAGTTGCACTTCTAGTCCTTACACCAGCATTTAGATCACCAATTATTGCATTTGGATTGTGACTTCTATCCCATTTTCTGGTGTGAGTTTGTTAACTGGTGCCTTCATCATTTTCTTCATTATTGGTATGATTTGTAGATCCTTCTTCTCTTTCTCTCCCTAAGTTTGTGCTATCAAAATCAGGTGTTTGAGATGAGATTCCATTTCCATAATTTTCCTGTTCAGTAGACTCTTCATTCATTATTTGTTTTGCATTGACTTTACCTTCTTCATCAGAATCACTGTTGATGTTGAGATTTTCAAATGCAAGGACTTCAGCTTCATTCTCACCAAGGCATTCCAAAACTGAACATTTGTCATCATCAAAAGTCATATATGTGCTCTCCATAATTTTCTTTTGATCAACTACATAAACCTTGTAGGCAGTTCTCTCCAATGAATATCCCAGAAAAATTGCTTTAAAAACCTTTGAGTCAAATTTTCCCACATATTCAGAGTTGTCTTTTAAAATGTAACATTTGCTTCCCAACACATGAAGATGCTTATCAGTAGGCTTTCTTTTAGACAAGATTGAGTAGGATGATTTTCCATGTATTTTGTTGATGAGATATCTATTTCGAGTGTAGCATGCAGTATTAACAGCTTCTTCCCAAAAACTAGTTGGCAACTTGGCATCTTGTAGCATTGTCCTTGCAGCTTCTACTAATGTTCTGTTCTTTCTCTCAACTAGTTGTTCTAGCAACAGAGAATTCTTGAACAATGCCTTTGCCTTTGCAGAATTCACTCAATGTTGCATTCCTGAATTCTATCCCATTATCACTTCTCAATCTTTTTACACAGTGTTGATCTTCAGCCTGTTATTCTATCTTTTTTATGTGCTCAATTATGATGTATGGAGTTTCATCCTTAGAATGCATAAATTCTACCCAAGTATATCTTGGGAAATCATCCACCATCACAAGTGTATATTTGTTCCTTGAAATTGATAAGACATTTACTGGCCCAAACAAGTCCTTGTGAATAGGTTGCAATGATGCACTTATGGAATTCACAGTTTTTGACTTGTGACTTGATCTTTTCATCTTTCTTTTCTGACAGGCTTTACAAACTTTGATTTGAGCAAACTCTAACTTTGGCATGTCTCTCACCAACTCCTTCTTGACCAGAGTGTTGATTGCCTTGTAGTTTAGATGTGAGAATTTCTTATGCCATAATTTGTTTTGCTCCGTGGATGCCTTGGTGTAGAAGCAACAAATTCCATCCTCATTTGTTGAGTCCAAGTCTATAACAAACAAGCTTCCTTTCCTTGCTCCTTTTAGAGCAACTTCATTGGTTTTCTTGCCGATGAAGATGCATTCTTCTTTGTCAAATAAAACTTTAAAACCCTTGTCTGCAAACTGGATGACACTGAGAAGATTTACTTCAAGACCAGCTACCAATGCTACATCATCAATGACAATATTTCCAGAAATAATCTTGCCATATCCCATTGTGAATCCTTTGTTGTTGTCTCCAAAGGTCACCGAAGGGCCAGCCTTCTCATCAAATTATGATAGCAGGGCCTTATCATCTGTAATATGTCTGGAGCATCCTCTGTCTATGATCCATATGACTTTCTTCATTTTTCCCTGCACACAATAATTTTTAAGTGTGTTTGGCAATCCAAGCAGTGTTGGGTACTTTCTTCTTGTTAACTGATTTAGCATAAGTAAAGTTAGAATTCTCAGAAAGAATAGTGTTCATAGATGTTTGTGCATTCTCCCTTACAACTATAGATCCAATACTCACTTTTTAAGATCTACTCTCAGCTTGTGGCAACTCTTTATTACTTTTAAATTACAAGGAATGCAGTCAAACTTATCACAAAATGAATAGGGATAATTTCCTTGGCTTCATTATACTTGCAGGCTCCCTCAACTGGCTTGCTAACCAACTTTTTACAAAGATAGGCTAGGTGATTTACAAAACCACATTTTTCACATTTCTTTCTAGGAGCATGTACAATATAAGCAAAGTTATTGCTTTTGTTTATTCCAATTTTCCCATTAATATTCTTCTTCTTCTTTCTTACATCTTCATTTTTTATTTCCTTGATAGGTATCTTGGAGTCTTGATTATCCATGAGCTTCATTTTAACCTCAGTGACATGAGAGCTTTCTTCATTTATCTTTGCAGCATCTTCATTTTCCAGCTCTTGTTTGATTATTAACTCATTTTCACTGAAGTTAATTTCTCCATCCTTGAACACAGGTGACTTCACTTTTCTCAGAATTACTGGGACATCTTCACTAGCAATGCTCTTGTCTTTATCTTCTACGACTTTCTTTTTTCTATTCAAGGCCTCATAATCAAATCCAATGGCTATGTTAGCACATGATTTATTTTTCTCATGCTATAATCCAACCAACTCAGATGCATTCTTGAAAGACTTAAATTTAACTTCATTTTTTTCTAGCTTCTCCCTTAACACAACTTCAATCTCATTTGCACACTTGAGCTTGTTTTTCAGGTATGCATTTTCTTGTTTTACAGCTTCAAGCTCCAGTATCAACAATTCAGTTTCTTGTTTCTCATTGTCAAGCTTCTCATTTATCTTTGTCAGTTTGCTAACTTCTTCATTAGCAGCAACCATACTTGTATGAATGTGAAACATTTATGTGCTCTTCTTTTCAATAGTTTCCTTATATTGATTCATATTTAAATCAATGGTGGTAAGAGTTGGTACCTGTGTTTTTGATGACCATGACCCTCCTTGCTCCAAGGCCATTAGTGTATAATTTCCAACTTCCTCATCTTCATCATTGTCAAAATCATCCCAACTTTTACCGTCTACAATATAATCTTTGCTTTGTTATTTCTTTAGAAGAGCTTCATACTTTGCTTCCAATTCTAGATAAGCTTTATCTTTCTTTGCTTTCTTGGATTTCCTGCATTCTGTAGCAAAATGGCCTAACTCATCACAGTTAAAGCACCTTATTTTTGATCTATCCACAGATCCAGTTTTGTAACCATTTTTGATATCAGATGTGTACTTCCCTTTTCCTTTCCAACTGTTATCTTTGTTGAATGATTTTCCTTTACCCTTAAAGAATCTTGGCTTCTTTACTCTAATGTTAGAGAACTTTCTTGCCAGATAGGCCATTGATTGATCTAGCTCATCAAGTTCATCCAAGGTGTATAAATCATCTTCTTCCAATTCCAGTATGACTTGATCATCTGAATCATTGTTTCTTTGCTCACTTGTTGAGGCAACTGGAGTCTGGGATCTTGGCTTACCATTAGAGGTCTGGCTTTCATTGACAATTAGGGCACTTGAACCATCTACAATATGCCCTTGACCAGCTCTTAATGATTTTGTGGCACCCTCCAAACCCGGGGTCTAGATTTGGGGGTCACTAGCCAATAAACCAAAATAAAATAATCAAAGCGGAAAAATATAATAAATATGACCCCTTGCATGCAACTGGATCGATCACAGGTTATAGTATGGAACAGGCACTAATACAAACCAACTGTTATTACAAACCGTAAGTCTAATTAGTTTTACAGATTATTCAAGTTTTATTACAAACCTCTAGACTAGCTAAGCGTCCCAAACTGTCTACCTGCAAAGCACGCCAAACTATCTACACGCACACGACTTCTAGTCAAACCTGAAACTCAAGCTTGCCCTGGCCTAGCTGAAAGAATCAGGATATAAAACAAGTATGAGCGAAAGAAATGCTCAGCAAGCAGGATATAGCTTATGATTTAAATGAACAACAACAATATATCTGATGAACAAAATCAAACCATAATACCTGAACAGTATCAAAAACTGATTTATATTTGATAATAAACAATATTTGCATATAAATTTTGTTTTGGGATTGGAATCCTCGAACGACGGTGTGTTGCCGACTGTGATCAGCCGCGGAGCAACACCGGTATGCCGAAGCATATCCAACTAAACAAAAGGTACCCAAGGCACATATCGGCCTAGCAAGGTGTTATATTCTGTATAACACATAGCTCACGCTGGACCGCCGCCACGACCTCTTACGCAACCATCCAACCCATAAAAAAAATAATTTTCCGTCAAAGGAGTCGAATCAAATGACATCCTTAACCACATAACTCCCCATTTCTCATGGTCCGGAGTTATCTCGACAGCCAATGGCGAAATAACCAGAACAATTAATTACTCGCTAATCTCAATTCAAAGCTTCACTATATAGAGTAAGTTGTAGCGAAATGTAAAAATATTTAACTATTCTGAACTTAGAATAGTAGAGAAATTGAAAGAATAAAGTTCAGAGCCAATATCACTTGAATGATAAGTGAAGATATAAATACTTGCATAATATGATTCCAAATAAACGTCACTTGAGTGATAAGTGAAGTTAGGGTACTTGCCTGGTATGCTCGATAACCTCTTACTATAACTCTGCTTATAGCTGCTGGCTACTATCTCCGTCTAACAACTGACCGCACTCCTTGCCACTCGATTCTATAAATAAAAGGAATTTCTTAACTGACATAACCAAACTCAATTGACGTAACTATATATCTTGACATCTACCCGATCGTTTATAACTAATCATGGCATTTTAAAACTGTAAACAGATAGCATGCATATCACGTAACACGTAATCATGGCATTCGTATAACACGTAATCACATATTTCATGTAACACATAAGTCAGATCATTAAAAGATATGTCTCAGTGCGTTCCGAATTAAAATCAAAATAATATTAGCATTTACCGATCACATACCGACTCAAACTGATACAAAAATTATATGTCATTGCAATACAAAAGAAATTAGGAATTAAAAGTATTTTTATTGAAAGCGTAATATTTTTCTGAGTCTGTACGCGTTCGTTTCGTATTAAACGGACGAACGATTTAATTATTATGAATAAAATAAGAAATAAATAGAATTAAATCAATTAATAATAATATTAATTGACTTTTAAATACCAAAATATAATTTTTAAAAGTTTAAAAATAATTTTTAGAAATTATTTAAATTAATTATAAAAAATTTATATTTATTTAACTATATATAAATAAAATTAATTGATTAATTAACTCATAAATAATTAACTAAATTAAATTATAAATAATTAAATCAAATTATATTTTTGAAAAATAATAGAAGAAAATAACTTTTAGGAATTTAAAATAATTAAGAAAATAATTTTTGATATTTAAAATAATAATTAAATAATTTTTTTGAAAATAAAAGAATGATTTTTAAAAATAAAAATTGAATTTTGAATTAAAAGTAAAAAGGAATTATCAGAAACAGATTTCAGGTTGGTAACTTGGTAGTTTTAGGATCAAAAGCAGGTCAATTAAGTCGGGTTAACGGGTCGATACGAACCCAGCCGGATCCGGGTCGAACACCGGCCGTATTCTGGAATTGAAGCCCAGTTTCCGGTGGTTCGCCGGATTCCGGAGAGCTCGGTTTGGGCCACAAACAATTAGGTTTTTCCTGATTTAACAACGGGGTTTTAAACTAAATCACTGCAGCAACTCAGAACCGCAACCAAAACCAATCTTTATCGGAGTAGAAACTCCGATCAAATCCCAGGAAACGCCGGTGAGTTCAATCGAACCCCGGCCAAAACCCCGACGTCGTCCATTTCTGAACCAAATTCAAAGGTTCTTAGGGCAAATCGAAGCTTATACTACATGGAATCATTCCCATACCTTCATATCAACAATCAGTTCATCAATATCTCATAAAATCGAAAATAAAATTGTCAAAACCCAAGAACTCGGGTTCAACAATCCGGGACTAAAACGTGCGACCAAATATAAATAATCGATCCTAAACATCATTCTAAAGCTACTGGTAACATCAAAATCAACCCAGAATCATCCAAAATCAAAAACGATTTTCAAGAATAAAAACATAAAAATCGACTTTTCGAATTACTATACCTCATATCAAGATGTTGATATCAATAGAAAGCTCTCATCGAGAGGAAGATTTTGACTACTAGAACGTCTGATTTGGTTCCCTAAATCGATCAAAAATCGTGATTGAAGTTGCTGCAGAAATTTTCACCCCCAAAAACTGTTCTTGAATAAATCTATTTTTTTCTGAATTTTTATAAAATAAAAATGCATAAAATAATCTGTCCAGCTATTTATATTAATGTAAACATTAATACCCTAAAATAAATTAAGGGTGTTTTTATCCCCTAATTATAATAATTAGGGCCCCAAAATAACAATTACGGGGAATAATTTTAAAAATGATAAAATACAAAATTAATGTCAAAAATCCCCAAAAATTACGAATAATTCAAAAATGCGAAGATATTGGGTTGTTGAAATACGAGTAATTTTACAAAAATAAAAATACGAATTTTGTGGACTTTAACGTCCCGGTGGGGTCCCGTTCCGTTGATTTTTGAAAAACAGAAACAATTCCTAAATTACCAGAAAATCCTGAAAAACCTAAAATGCATTCAACTACGCGTAAAATAAAATAAAACGAGTACCTTAGTAAATACGCCAATAAATACGAGCTTGAATTGCAGGTCGATTCATATAGTTGCAGTTTTAACACATATCAATCAATCAAAAAATTCTCTGGCCCGCACGGAAAACACATATAACAACTATAACATCCAATATCATGGCAATACTCACTTTGAATTTATAAAACACATAATATTTATTCATTTAATATATAATATTCACATAATTTTCCCGGATATTACAGATTTCCTTCGAATCATTTCTAGTTCATATATTTTTAAGATTCCATATAGAACTTCCAGTGTTATTCTGCTCAAGTCTCTCCCTTTTCTGATTGCTGAGATTTTCTATTCCAAATGATCAGGAAGAGTAAGCAAAAATTTCAAGTTCACTTCTTCAGCTTCATAATATTTATCATGAAGATGCAAGTCATTAATCAGCTTGTTAAACCTTACAAACACATCGGTAATTCTTTCCTTTGGCTTAGCCATAAAATTCTCATACTGTGAAATCAGTATCCTTCTTTGATTTGACCTAACTTCCTCAGTTCCTTCACACAATATCTCTATCTTTTCCCAGATCTGCTTAGCAGTGTCATAGTTGACAATGTTGTTATACATTACATTTTTAAGTGACTCTATTAAGATTAACTGCAAGCCACTATCCAGGTAGACTTTTTCTTTCTCAGGCTCAGTGTATTCTGAAGGATCCTTAGGAGCATAATGAGCTGGGATAACCATGTCTCCATCTATAGATTCGTCAACTCTAACCATAGGAGTGAAGGGCCCATTTTTGAGGATCTGAATGGATAGTGGATTGGCCATCCTGACAAACAGCATCATTTTTTTCTTCCATAGAGTATAGTTAGCTTTATCAAAAGTAGGGATTTTGATGCTACTGATTTTCATTCATTCTTCCAAGATCTTGAATCTGTTTACTTTCAGATTTTGCTCCGATACCACTTGTTAGGTAATGAATAACACACAGGGGGGTGAATGTGTTTTTGAGTTTTATGCTTTTGTTGATTTATATTTGATGGTGAACAAAGTAACTTTGATTTTATAGTGAACTGTGTTAATATTAAAATTCAGCAGTTAATAATAGAGAACACAGATCTTCAAAACTCACTTAATTTTATATTAAAATTAAGAATGTCTTGCTACAAAATTTCTACGCTCTTTGTTAATAAAGAGCTAAGCTTCTTCCTTGAGAGAATACAAGATTTTCTTATCTAAATTGTTACATCTAACAAAGCATCTAGTATTTACTTTATAAAACTGTAAATACTAGTTATTACACAGCAAGCAACAACATGTATTAAACCCTATTTTTGGATATCAAATCTTTCTATTTATGGCTTAGGGTATCTTGCTAATCTTGCACGCCTGTGACTTTGCTCTGTCAGTTAATCTTGGCCACTGATTTTGTACTCTTCAAGCTGCTTTTGTAGACTTGTCAATCCAACTGATTAGACTGTTTATTGCTTGATAATCTTGAATATTGAACTGGTCTACAATTTGTACTTTGAGATTTATCTCGAGATCTTCAGTTAGGTATATATAGAACTTGACATCTCGATAAGTATATTGTCTTATCGAGATCTCTAATACTCTATAGTTGTTTTGACTTGTAGAAGTCTTTGAGTTCTCTATAAGAGACTTTAGCTTGTCGAGATCTCTCAGCTCCATGTCTTTATTTTGACTTATCGATATCTCTGTGATTTCTAGTGATATTTTGACTTGTCGATATCTCAGAGATCTCTAGTGATATTTGACTTGTCGATATCTCTAGAGTTCTCTAGTGAACGAATGACTTGTCGATATCTCCAATCTTCATGTCTTCAATTTGGCTTGTCGATATCTCTGAGTTCTCTAGTAGCTTTCCTGACTTCTCGATAAGTCATTTGGAGTTATCGAATGACTTCTCTATAATACTTAATCTGTGACTTGTAGAGAACTTGACTTAGAATATTTTTCCCAAAACATATTTATTCAACTCCAAGCTTCTTCATAATTCTTCCGAGGCATGACCTTCTTGATCTTCTTCCAGATAGAATTCTTAGGCTTGATACTGTTTACAGAAAAAGACTCATGTCTGCTCTTGAACATTTTTACAGACTTAAGAATTACAATACATAATACAAACATAGATTGTCATCCAACTTACTTAGGGTTATCAATTTAACTTACTCTTGTTAATGTACAGGCATGTCTTGCACAACAGAATGTATGGACTGCAAGAAAGTATCAGTACTTAGACTTGCAGTGAGATTAACATCACTTGGTACATCATAGTTTATTTGAAGTTCAACAGACTGTTGTTCAGCATCTGTTTCTTTAGTACTCTGTGCACGTGCAAACATATAACAAGTAAAACTTAATCTCTCTATTATTTTAAAGTAGTCTCACTACTCCTCACACCACACATCTCATGAATTTTAATACTTAGAGCTTCCTCACAAGGATTACTAAATCATATCCCTCATCTACCTCTTCTTCTTCCAGGAAGGATCCTGCCTCCCTTGAATTCTGTTTTTCTCTAAATCTTTTCACACATCTTATTGAAAAAGCTCAGAAAGATTATCCTACAAAAATAAGAGGTGGCTAAAAAAGGGTGATCGGTGGTCATACAACTAGAGATATTCCTTAAATAAGGTCTGAAAATAATCATACCAACATGATTTATATAAGGAAAAATAAATGCTGAAAATACCAAATCAGTATTTAGAATAAATACTGATAAAGTAATAACATTATTTATACCTTGTGAATCTGAAGATTCAGCTTCTGTGTAGACATTCAGTGGTACTACTGATAAAATATCAGTAGACAATTGAGATGGATGAATTCTACCTTCAACAGCTATAATAAGAGTCATTGCCGGAAGAGTAAGGCCTGCATTGCAACTTTGATGCAATGGTTCTTGTGTAGCTGGAGAATCAGGAGTTGCTGGATGACTTTGACAACCAGATTCTTGTGTACTCTTCTCCATAATTTCAGTAATGACCTCCTGAGCGGGCTCTTTATCATGCCATTATTGAATGGACTTTGCAGTCTGGGGCTCTTGTCCTTTAATATATGCTGCACCACTTTGAGGTGCCGGTACTTATGGGATTGGATCAGAAGATGTAGTTGTTGTGCCCCTTTAAGATACAGGTTCTTGTGTGCTTGATCCAGGGAGGAAACCTTTCCCTTGCAGCCTCTTGACACTAGCTTCTACTTGCTCATGAGAGATTTCTTTTGCTCTCTTGTGATATTGCTTTATTGGAGAATCAGACAGTTTCACAGGTGCCACGGCAGTTTTCTGGAACTCAAAATTTGGATTTGTTGCACTCTGTGTCTCCTCAGCAATTTCCTGTTTAATCTTGAGCAAGTGTTGATTGCAATAGGCTTTGACCAGTCTTCTTTTCCTTGGTCCGGGGCTTGCACCAGCATCATCAGTTGTGCCCTTTTCAGTTGGTGGAACAACTGGTCTTGGAGAAGAATCAGATGAAAGGTTTGGAAATCTGGAAGATAAGGTAGCATTTTCCTCATCTGAATCTGATTCTAATCCAGCAAGTACAAGGTTCCTCTTGACAATGTCTGAAGGTTTAGAAGAATGAGGAACTTGAGATATTTCATCTTTTGACTTAGCTACAGTAGGATTTGTAGCTCTCTTAGCCAATTCTTTCTTCCTTTGTACACAACATGTGTCTTTTGAGAGATACCTGAGGTGGCTTCTGTTTCAGATTGTTGTGGCGGTTGAGATTGTGTTTGGATTTGTGTTTGGGTTGTTGTGTTGGGGTGAGCTACATGGGGGTTTTCAATGGTAATTTCCTGCAGCTTAGCAATCTAGTTGTTAAGAAAACCATAAGTCACAGGGAGTCTTGCTAAAAGCAAGTTCCTAGCAACCAACAGTAACCTCAAAGGAGCTAAATTGAACCATTTTTCATCTTATGAAATTAAGTCAGAAAAGGCCCTTTTTGTCAATTTAAACACTGACACTATTTGATTAGAGGGGATAGGGGTATCAGGGAAATAAACATTGAAAATTAACTGACAGAATCTAACATAGTATGTTATATTTCTATCAGCATTTATCCTATCACCTATAAAAGACAAGACTACTCTACCATAATCATAATGTACCATGAATTAGAGAGTACCTATCTATTGTGTCATGATGGGCAAGGCATCAAAATTCAAAGATTTGTTGTTGAAAGCCTTTATGATGCAATCAAATAAGAAACTCCATTCCTTCCTTAACCCATTCCTTTTTAATTGACCAAGGTTCTTCAAATTGTTATCATAGCCAATCTAAGTAAAGAATCTCCTCATTTCAGTATCTCCCATCAATCTTGTGTAGGAGGTATGAGTAGGCAACTGTAATGCATCCCTTACAGTTTGAGGAGTTACCATCCTTGTCTTATTGTCAAATTCAAATACAAGGCTTGGAGATCCATTAGCTCCTCCATCATCATAGACTCCAGTCCTCCAGATAGCAAGCACCTGGTCACAGAGATTGTAGGTGGAGCTGTGAGAGCAAACCCAATCTCACTAGATCTAAAAAAGTCTTGAAAAATGTGAAAATCAACATTCGTACTGTTGTTATCCAGGATAGCAGAATAGTTGTTAGTCACAAACTTTGCACAACCATTATCAAATGATTTAGAAGCAGCAGGTGAAGTTATGGTTAATTTTCAAGAAAAATTTTCGAACATGATTTAGGGTTTCAAAGTTTACAGCTTGAGAAAGGTAAAGTAGCAGAGAGAAAATAATGGAGATAAGTAAAGTATTATCTGAAATCAAAATTTGATTTTATATAACATATCACTCCAATAATTTAGTCACAATTCAGTTTAATGGGACACGTGGCAATATACGATTGACTGTAAAAGTAATCATGTAGACGTGTGTTACTGCATGCACAGTTCCGGAGAATAAAGTTTTGTATTAAATGAACGTGTTCCATATCCTTTCGTCAACGTGTAAACATCTATAACCATGAAAAATTACCCACTTGTGGCTAAGTTCAAACCTGTGATTACAATACTGATTAAAGCAATATTCGAATATCATAAAAAATAGCCAATCAAAGTTTGACCATTAACAGTATCTAATCATGATAATCAAGATTTATCAGTCAACACTGGTTTGACCAATATCAAAATTTAACAACTACTATCAGAATCTATTAGTCAAAGCAAGTTTAACTAATATCAGAGCATATATGCATAATCAGTAGTTCAACATGCAACAATAAGCTAAGGATCATAAAAGTTAATTGTATGTTATCATGGCATCAACATTTAGCACAATGATCAGTATCTAACAAGTACTGACACATAATAAGATACCATGCTTCAATTATCAACAATTATGTCTTAATTATCAGAGTTTGAGAAATGTCCTCATATTATTGCCAATTCATTCACCTATCCTGTGAAAGTAGCAGAGGCTTGGTGAATATATCTTCTACTTGTTGATCTGTTGGAACAAAGACCAATTCCACTATACCTGCTTCCACATGTTCCCTTATGAAATGGTCTTCATCCATTGAATATGAGCACAACAGCTTCCTGCAGCAATATAGTATGCTTCTGCAGTTGATATGAAAATTGACTTTTATTTCTTGCTATACCAAGAAACCAATCTACCACCAAGAAATTGGCAGCTTCTAGAAGTGCTTTTCCTGTCTATTTTGCATCCTGCAAAATCAGCATCTGAATATCCAATTAGCTTAAAATATGAATCTCTAGGATAACATAATCCCAGATTTATGGTGCCTTTGAGATACTTAAAAATTCTTTTCACAGCTAATAGATGAGGTTCTCTTGGATCAGCTTAGAACCTTGCACAGAGACAAGTAACATACATGATATCAGGTCTACTAGTAGTCAAATATAGGAGTGAGCCAATTATACCTCTGTAGTTAGTTATATTTACTAAAGAAACAATATTTAAATCTAACGTGGTGGCAGTGGCCATGGGAGTTGATGCAGTTGAGCAGTATTGCATTCCAAATTTTTTGAGCAAATTCCTGGTGTATTTGGATTGATTTATGAAGATCCCTTCATTAGTCAGTTTAACTTGTAACCCCGGAAAGTAACTCAATTATCCCATCATACTTATTTGATATCTGGACTGCATTAGCTTTGCAAATCTCTCACAGAGTTTATCATTAGTAGATCCAAAAATGATATCATTAACATATATCTGTACTAATAACAAGTCCTTACTATGGTATATATAAAAGAGAGTTTTGTCAATTTTACCTCTTGTGAAACCACTTTATAATAGAAATATAGCAAGTGTTTCATACCAGGCCCTTGGAGCTTGATTCAATCTGTAGAGTCCTTTATCCAGTAAGTAGACATTATCTGGATACTTTGGATTAATAAACCCTGAAGGTTGTTCAACATAAACTTCCTATTCGAGTTCTCCATTTAGAAATGCACTCTTTACATCCATTTGGAACACCTTAAACTTTTTGTGAGCATCATAGGCTAGAAAGATTTTAATTGCCTCAATCCTTGCAACTGGAGCAAATGTCTCATCATAATCAATGCCTTCTTGTTGTGAATAGCCCTTTGCAACCAGTCTTGCTTTATTCCTTGTAACAATGGCCTCACTGTCAGTTTTGTTTCTGAACATCCACTTTGTGCCAACTATAAATCTGTTCTTTGATCTTGGCACAAGAGTCCAAACTTTGTTCCTTTTAAATTCATTAAGCTCCTCTTCTATTAATGTAACCCAGTCAGCATCTTGAAGAGCTTATTCCACCTTCTTGGGTTCAGTTTGAGATAGAAAAGAATGGTAGAGACATTCATTTTGAGTGGCTTTTCTAATTCTTACACCACTGTCAGGGTTTTTAATGATTAAGTCAGGTGTGTGTGACTGAGACCATTTTCTTACAGATGGAAGTTGACTCCTTGAAAAAGACCCCCTTGATCCATGAATTCTCTATTATTTCTTTGACTAGTACCACTATTATTTCCTGATGTTCCCCCTGAATCAGTGTTCCAATTGTTATCATCATTTAACTCATCAGAGTTTGAGGAATTTGAGTTTGACGATCTATCTGCTGATGTCTCTTGAGTTGAATCACTTGTAGAAGTCTCTGGATTTGTATCATGTTGCTCCCCCTTAAGATATGCTTCAGTGTTAGAAGAATTTCCACTATTATATGGATCATCAGAGCTTTGAGTGATATCAGGATTTACTGTATCAGGATCAGGATTTAAAAGTTCAGCATAAGGTACTTCATTTTCAAATCTCAATTTGTCATGGTCATCTGCATCTTCTAGACCTGTTATCTTCTTGTCATCAAAAGATACATGTATAGATTTCATAACTGTTCTTGTTCTCAGATTTTAAGCTCTGAAGGCTTTTGTGAACAATGGATATCCCACAAAAATTCCTTCATCAGCTTTTAGATCAAACTTGGTCAGCTCCTCCGGATGAGTTTTAAGAACAGAACACTTACAACCAAAAATTTGAAAGTACTTCAAATTTTGATTCTTTCCCTTCACCATCTAAAATGGTGTTTTTTCATGACTTCTAATAAATGTTGCATTTTTTGTAAAGCAAGCAGTTTGCACAGCCTCAGCCCAGAAGTAGATATGCAATCTTGCTTCTTCCAACATGGTTCTTGCAGCTTCTATGAGAGTTCTATTCTTTCTTTCAACAACTCTATTTTGTTCTGGAGTTTCAGGAGCAGAAAACTCTTGTTTTATCCCCTTGAGTTTGCAGAACTCTTCCACAGAGCTATTCTTGAATTCAGCTCCATTATCACTTCTGATGATCTTCACTTTGTATGTTGATCCTTTTTCCAGTTTTCTCACATGATCAAGAAGAATGGATGGAGATTCATCCGGGGTGTGCAGAAAATACACCCATGTGTATCTTGTATATTCATCAACAATTACGTGTGCATACCTCTTCTTGGAAATTGACATAACATTTACTGGACCAAAGAGATCAATATGAAGTAGATGATATGGTTCAAGAATGGAGGATGCATTTTTACTCTTGAAAGATGTTTTCCTTTGCTTGGCTATCTGGCATGAGTCACATAAGCCATCAGAAGTAAACACTACATTGGGAAATCCTCTCACAAGATATTTCCTCGCAAGTTCATTGATATTGTTGGAGTTGAGGTGAGAAAGTCTTTTATGCCAGTTCCAGCTGTCTTCCACAAATGCTTTACTTAGTATACAAACTTCTGATTTATCAGTACTTGTGGAGATCTTGTCTTCATATAAACTACCATGTCGTACATCAGTCATTACAATATTGCCATCAGACTTACTGACAATTTTACAATGCTCCTCATAGAAATTAACATGGTAACCTCTGTCACAAATTTGACTCACACTGATCAGATTATGCTTAAGTCCTGCAACTAGAGCTACATTTTCAATGATGACATTTCCAACTTTTATTTTTCCATATCCCAAGATTTTTCCTAAGTTGTCATCTCCATAAGAACCACTTGGGCCAACTTTCTCCTCTAATTCTGATAGCAGGAATTTATAACCAGTCATATGTCCTGAGCATCCACTTTTCAAGACTAGAGTATTCCTTCTGTCACCCTGCAATCAGTAATTGAAATCAGTTAATGTTTTTAAGGACCCAGACTTGCTTGGATCCTTTGGCCTCTTTAAGTTTGTTAACATATGCAGTAGAAGACTTTTTATCATAGTTGTTTATGTTAACATCCTTACTATCAGTATTTATACATGCGAAACAGATTTTTCTTTAATTAAAGAGGGTTTCAATTTATAATAATCATAATACAAACTGTGATACTCTTCACATGTATAAATAGATTGCCAAACACTACCACAATGGAAACAAGGACTCTGTGATTTATATCTAACTGTTCTATTCCTAAACTCTGATTTGGAAGGAACAGTATTTATCTATTTATTCTTCCTGCAAGAATTAGCAAGATGATTAGTGCTACCACAGTTCAAACAAGCCTTTCTAGGTGCATTAACATGTTTCTGAGTCATTGAGCCAATATTTACTGATTTTGTGTGAACCTGTTCACTCTTATCAGTAATTAAGTTTGATCTAGGAGCTGAGGTTGAAACTTCCTCATAGCTTGACTTGACAATATTAGCACTTCGATTAAAATTAATGGTCTTTATCTGAACCATTTTCAGTTTGACCTTGCTATCAATATTTATTGGTTCAGTTTTCTCTGGATTTTTTTTCAATTTTCTTATTAGAATTAGATCTAGAAGCATATCCTAATCCTGATCCCCAACAGCCACTCTCTAAAATTTCCTGAGTAATTTTTCCTAAGTTAGTTCAAAGTTTAATAACCTCTCTTTCTTTAGCTAACTCCTTTTCTAGATAATCATGTTTTTCTAACAATTTTTCTTTAACATAAACAATATTATCTCTTTCTTTTTAAATTTCTATCATGGAAAACTACTCATTTTCTAGGTGATCATTCATTTTCTTTAACTCAGAGTTTTCACTGTTGATTCTATTATTCTCTAAGGTTTGATCCCTATAACTAACATACAAAGTCTTAAGAAATAATATTAATTCATAGGTATCATCAATATCAAAAGCAAGAGTAGTCTGAGGTACCTTTAATTCAACATTGTCAGCCTCAGTATCAGCATTTTCCATGAGAGCATAATTGATCTCATCATCTGATTCTGATGAATCATCCCAGTTTTTCTTCTTTGAGATCAAGGCTTGTTTCTTCTCAGCTCTGGCTTTTCAGCTGCAAAGTGTCCAATTCCATCACAGTTGTAACATCTCTCCTTTGACTTGTCAAGTTTTCCAGATCTTGATTCCTTTCGATCAGTATTTCTTTTGTTGTTCCTCTTATCAGAGTTTGAGGAACTAGATCCTTTTCTAGAAAATCTTCCCCCTTTCTTGAAGTTCTTGTAGACCATCTTCTTGAAGCTTTTAACCAATAGTGCAGCCATTTGATCCATATCTTCATTGTTATCATGATCACTATCAGTATCTGAGTCATAATCAATATTTGAGTCATCATCAAAGTTTGATGATTCAGTATCTGACTTTGCAATCATAGCTTTTCCTTTGGAGTAGCTTTTTCTCCTAGCTTTCTCATTTGGCTTCTCTTCAACTTTGAGTGCTACTGGTCTAGATTTAGATCCTTTCCTCTTTCTTCTTTTCTCCATCTCTAGTTCATGAGTTTTCATTATTCCATAGATCTCATTAAGTTCATAGTTATCCCTTATTGATGTGACCTTAAAGTCCCACTTTTCACGGAGAGCAAGTAAGAACTTCAAGTTTGAGTCCTCCAAATCATATTCCTTGTTGACAAGAGATAAATCACTCATAAAATTCTAAAATCTGTTATAGATCTCAGTTAAGGACTCATTGTCTCTTGAGTCAAAGTGTTCATATTATTGAGTAAGTACCGTCCTCCTTTTCTTCTTGATAATAGTTGTACCTTGATACTTTACCTCTAAAGCATCCCATATCTCTTTTGTTGTCTTACATTTAATAACCCTATTGGACATAACACTATCAAGACTGCTGTGCAAGATGTGTCTGACCTTAGCATCCTTCATAATGGATGAAAGATCTTCAGGAGTGTAGTCCTTCCTGTCTTTGTCAATCATCTTCTCTGGTTCTCCTGCAACATAAACAACTACCTTCATTGGTTTATGAGGACCATCATAAATTATGTTTATATATTCAGGATATGTGGCTTCCAAACACATGGCCATCTCTTTCCAGATTGTATATTCATGTATCTTCAGGATTGGCACCTTCATTGCTTCATACCTACTCATGTTGCTACTAATCTGTGATGTGGCCGGGATTGGTGGTTTTGGATTATGTGGTTCTACTTCTTTGTCTGATATTGTAGATTGATTTTCAGATCTTAAACTGTTTGTATGTTAACAACAAGCTTTGATACCAATTGTTAGGCCCGTAATCAAATATAGAGGGGGTGAATACAATTTATGCAATCAATTCGACAAAGCTTCAACATAATCAACAGTTTTATATTAACAGATAAAAACTGATTATAAACGTACTCTCTCAAAAGGATGAACAAATATCCTTGAGAGCTTCTAGGTTATGCGAATGATATAACAATGTTCGCAATGCTTATAGCATGAACCTAATTTGTTCTTTATATAGAGCACAACTATACAATGAAATAAGGAATCCATTCTATTACAATAAGGAAACTTATTCATGTCTTATTACTTCTGAGATAAAGTCCTTGACCGCATTGAATTCCTGATTTCCTTTTCCATATTGAATATCTACTGAAGTGACAAATCCTGATGACATCATCTGCTGATCATCAAGTACTGATATAAGTACTGATGATGTCACTCTTCAGTAAATGCTGATATAAGTCCTGATATGAACTTCTGATAGTTCCTGCTGATATAATCAAGTATATCTAACAATGAATTTTCTTGGCCTCGACATGACAGGAAGATGGAATGTGTTAAGACGAGAATGAAATATGGACGTGATGGAACCTAGACAACATCGTAGGAGGTAGCTGATAATTAGGTTGGGGGAATAAAAATAGAGACTGAGTCCAACAATGCCCCTATTTTGGAGAAGTAAAACTCAACAGCAAGACCAATTCTATAGGTATGATCGAACAATGAGAGAAAAGATAAGGATGATTAAAATATGGGGAAAAAAAGGGAAAAACAAGAGAAGATCGAGAGGATATAAAATACAAAAGGAAAGCATGGATAAGGGAGAGGGTGGTAGTACACAACTCTCATAGCAAAGCATTACATAAAATATACAGACTTTAGTTCTTGATTTCACGAGGAAGGAGATCAGTTCGCACTATACACCTCTACATAAAACAAACACGAAGCCTAAGAACACATAAATGATAGTAGACATGATGTATAATCGAGATTTCGAATCAAATGAAACACCTTGTAATCATTATTAAACAATTAATGGATTTCATTTAGGTTGGGTACACAATCGCACCCGCAGTTTTTTCCCGTTTTCGGGTTTTTCGCGTCACCAATTTCTTGTGTCATTTTATTTTATATTCTTATTATTTTAGCTACATTTCATAAATTGAACAATAAACTAACCTTAGAATTTAACCTACAAAAATTGGTAAAAATAATTGGCGCCGTCTGTGGGAAACTTGCTAAGGATCTGGTTGCTTCACTACGACGGCAGACGACGACTTGGAGGAACGGGTTACCAATCAAGGAGCTGAAGCTGAGAGCAACAAAGAGATGCCAGCAACATTAAAGAAACTATAAGAAGAGATGGAAAAGATACGCTCTGAGAATGAAATGTTAGAAAAAATAACTAACCACGGCCAAATCCAAAACTAAGACGGCTAGGAAAAAGATGATCCCAAGTGTAGTTAGACGTCTGAATATGGATGTGCTGAGGAATGGGATCAACATGAGGGACCAACAAAGGGTACTGATGATGTCGTTGAGATAGAGAATACATAGAACATACCAAATAATGATGATGACATAGAAAGACAATGTGATGAATAACATTATGATGATCATGAGGATCGAGAAGTGGATAATGAGAGAAGGAGATCATGTCACATGAGTACAAAATCTCAAAGCCAGATTGCATAAGAATTCAAAAAAGAATTACAAGAAGTGAGGGACTTAATTGAAAGAATCTCTGGCGTCCCTAAGCCATTGGAGAAAGCGACTCCTACGAGCAATGTTGATTCTCCTTTCCATGATAACATTGCTTTGGTAGAGATACCAAAACGCTTCATGGTGCCACAAAGGAGGCCATATGATGGAACTAGTGACCCATTGCAACACATCGCAAAATATAAACAATGAATGTTCACGGTGCCCATTACACGAGACTTAAAAGAGGCTTGTATGTGTAAATGTTTCGGCTCTACATTGTCAGGACCAGCCCTACAATGGTTCGTGAATCTTCCACACAGGAGCATCAAAATGTTTTACAACCTGGAAGATGCATTTAACATGCAATTTTCTAGCAGTAGAGTGTTTGAGAAGACCACCAACGATTTATACAAGATTGTGCAACATCATAAAGAGCACCACATGACTACTTGACATGATTCAATAGAGAGAAAGTGACCATTACAAACTATGATGTACCCACAGCTATTAAGGCATTTAGAAGGGGATTAGAAAGGGAGTCTTCACTTTATTAAGAATTGACAAAGTACCCATGTAGAACTATGCATGACGTACAACCTAAAGTTATGGTGCAGGTGAGGTTGGAAGAAGATAAGAGGGAGGATGATAATAAATATTACAGGCCTTCAAGAAAGTTCACGATGCCAAGGTCTAGGGAATACAAACCCTATTTGAGGCCTTCTAGGGATGAAGTTTATGTTAACACGACACGAGAACGCAATGATTGAAGAAAAGAGGAACGTGTGGACTGGAGGAAGGACCCCAATCTTCCACCAATATACGACAGCTACGGTTTCATAATAACAGTGTCATCCATGATGAAGGAGTACACAAAGTTGGGAGATATTGTCAAATGGCCAACGAAGAGCAACAAGACTAAGGCGAATCCAGATTCCAAATTATGGTGTGACTACCGCGGGGATTACAGACATAAAGCTTATGACTATGTGGTTTTACGAAAGGAGCTACATTTTTAACCAAGAAGGGATATTTAACCGAGTTCATGACATCCAAGAAAGTGTCTTACGTCAGGAGAGACGGTCACCCAACGGAGACTACGTGACACCAGTAAGACAACCACCCTCACCACCACTTTACAAAGTAATTAACTTCATCGCAAGTGGTTCTGAAGTGTGTGGGTCTACATACTCACAAGCTAAAAGGGTGGCTAAAGAGAAAGACATACGAGTTACTCAAGTAGGAGTTAGTAGTAATACTCTACCATCTTTGATATTTGACGAATCGGATAAAAGAAGTTCGAGGACCACAACAGAATGGACTTGCCATCTCACTCCCTATGGGGAATTGCCTGATCAAAAGGATATTAGTTAATAACATGAGTGCTACCAACATCATGATGTTGAGCACGTTGAAACAAATGGATTTGGAAAGAAGCGACATGATTAAGAAATCGAAAACATTGGTGGGATTTAGTGGAGAAACCAAACATATATTGGGTGAGACCATATTGCCTACGTATGCACAAGGAGTCAATCTCTTGGACAAGTTTTTCATAATAAACATCGATTCAACATACAATATAATCATGGGAAGGCCATGGATTCACAACTTAAAAGTTGTACCATCGACATACCATCAAGTTCTTAAATTCCCAACACTATGGGGAGCTCAGGAGATACGAGGGGCCAAGATATGGCACGTGAATGCTACAAGAGAAGTTTGAACTAACTGAACAATATCATAGGAATGAGACACCAGTGGCCACACTCACAGGACCTGAGAAATTAGCTGAGGTCGATCTAAGGATGGGAGACAAGAAAGTGCTAATAGAAGAAGACCTATCACCAATAATTTAGGCAAATTTGGTGGATTTATTGACTCTGAGATTGGATGCGTTCGCATGGGAACACGAAGATATAACAGGAATAGACCCAAATATCATCACGCATAAGTTAAATGTCGATCCTAGCTACACCCCTGTTCAGCGAAAAAGAAGGAACTTCGTACTAGAGAGGAACAAGATAATTAACGATGAAGTGAACAGGCTTATCAAGGCCGGGATGATCACGGAGGTTGACTATCCCGAGTGGTTAGAAAATATTGTCATAGTACAGAAAAAGAATGGGAAATGGAGAGTTTGTGTCGACTACACGGACTTGAATAAAGTTCGCCCCAAGGACCCCTATCCACTACCCCACATCGACATCATGATGGACTCAACAGCTGGACATGCATTGCTTACATTTTTTGACGCTTCAAGTGGTTTAAATCAAATTCAGATGGAGCCGTCTGATTGCGAGAAGACAACATTCATTACGTACAGGGGGATATATTATTACTTGGCTATGCCTTTTGGACTATGCAACGCTGGAGCAATATTTCAAAGACTCGTCAACAAAATGTTCAAGGATCAGATAGGTCAATCAATGGAAGTTTATATAGAATACATGGTGGTAAAGTTTGTAAAGGCTGAAAATCATGTTTGTAATCTACATGAGGTGTTTGATATATTGAGATCATACAACATGAAGCCGAACCCGTCTAAATGCAACTTTGTTGTATCATCAAGAAAGTTTCTCGGACACGTGGTGACCAGAAGGGGAATTGAGGCTAGTCCTGAACAAATTAAGGCGATTTTGGAATTACAAAGTCCATCGAATGTCAAAGATGTCCAGAAATTTATGGGTATGGTCACGGCCTTAAACAGGTTTATCTTGCGATCATCGGACAGATGCAAGCTATTCCATGATGTGTTGAGAAAGAATAAGGGGTTTATATGGTCTGAAAAACATGAAGTTGCACTACATGATTTGAAGAGTTATCTCACTACACTTCCACTTTTATCTAAGCCTCTTCAAGGTAAAGACCTTTACATCTATTTATCTGTAACAGATCATGCAGTAAGTGGAGTGCTCGTCAAAAAAAGTGAAGGTGTCCAGTCATATGTTTATTATGTGAAAAAAATCTTGGTAGATGCAGAAATAAGGTACACATCTCTTGAAAAATTAATACTTGCATTGGCCTTCAACTAAATTAAGGCATTATTTTGAATCACACAAAATATAAGTTATGACGAACTTTACCTTGAGAAATATTTTGAGCAGACCTGACTTGATGAGAAGGATGGAAAAATGGGCCATACGTCTAATCACTTACGACATCACATATAATACCAGGACGACCATAAATCACAAGGTCTAGCTGAATTTGTGGTTGATTCCAGTCCAAGCCAAATGGCGACAGCTGAAAAGGAGTTTCAACGACTCATTTCAAGGGTGGACACCAAACTATGGACATTGTATACTGATGGAGCCACGAATGTGAATGGAACGGGATTGAGGCTTGTACTCAAATCGCCACAAGGGGATATGATAGCACATTTAATATGCTGCGACTTCAAAACCACTAATAATGAATCTGAGTACGAAGCTCTGATTGTGGGGCTCGTGACTGCTAAGGACATGAAGGTCAGAAACATTGGTGTAAGCTGTGATTCGTTTTTAATTGTTAATCATGTCAACGGTTCCTATGAAGCTAAAGATCCCAAAATAATCATATACTTGGACATCACCAAAAGATTGACAAACTATTTTGACACTTTCAATATACAACAAGTTCCAAGGGAAAATAATGTACAAGATGATGCACTAGCTAGTCTGGGTGCTGTATCCAAAGGTCTCAACTTAAATAACATTTCATTTATTTATATCACGAAGCCTGATGTTGAAAGGTTGGTTCATGACATAGAGATGTTAGCTCTTAATCAACATGATGACAATACCAATGAGGACATGGATAGTTGGATTCAAGCATACAAAGATTACTTACAACTTGGAGTCAAACCCAATATCAACAATGAAGCTAGGATCCTTAGGATGAAGGCTTCAAGGTTCACAATCATTGATGGCGAGCTGTTCAAGAAATATTCTATATGGCTGCTTCAAAGATGTAACACCCCCAAATTCGGGATCGGAGATCCGGGTTGTCACGAGTTCCAATTCCATTAACAACACTTAATCTTAATAAATAACCAACTACTGTGTAGTGTGACCCCATAATACACATACACACACCACAAGTTATAGTCTCTGAGATAAAATCCGAAAATAATACAAACCATTTTATTCCACAATTATCAGTTATTACACCTCAAAAGGGTTTCTGAAAAAATTTACAACTTTTTGACATTATTACAATCCATAAATATACATAAGTCTGGTATATCAAAATTGAAAGTCTAGCTTATTGGTAGCTACTACCTCAGTCATATCGGCATCAACGCCTACAGGAAGCTGCGGAATATTTCCAATCTGTTCGAAAATTGGGAGCTTGGTCCTCTTCATCTTGCCTAGCTGTTGTTGTGTGATGAAGAAATGAAGCAAGAGTGACCATTACAGCTCACAAGGTAATATATAGTTTAATAAATAGTGCAAGTATCTGAATCGATAACTTACTGAAAATCTTTATCAAGTGTAAGATAATTACTTACTGGATATAAGCTTCTTTGAAATAACATTCAAAAGAAATGAAGTTACGAGATACTTCATTAAGTTACGATACACAATACACACATACACACACACATTTATTTATATATCTGGAAAGAAGAAACTTTGGCATAAACCTGATATCTTGCTGATCAGGAAAAGATATCAATCAAGTCACCTTTTCTACTAGTAGATGGATGAATTCTCTACTGGTCATCACCCTGGACGCATTAGGACCTTATGCTGGACTGTCACTTAGCCACTTACGCATTGATGGACTCCCAGTGAGCCCATGTCACCTATGCCGATGCATTATGATTGGGCTTATTTCCCGAATGTTGGGCAAGTAATCAAACTCTTTTATCAATCAGCAACTTCGTTGCGATAAAAATACACCACGGAGCCGGATCCCTTAGGTTTTGAGTGAGTATTTAAATCCCCTTCAAAAGTAATATCTTAAATTAAAATCAAGTTTTATGATCTGCTATAATTTTTAAAATCATTTTGAAGACTCGAAACATTTTTGAAAATGTTTGGAGTAAGGATGATTTAATAAAAAAATCAGTCCCGATATATTAGAAAATATCTAGATATTATTATTTAAATAATATTCCTCAAAAATAGTTCTTTAGAAAATAAAAAAAAAGTAGAAGTTTTGAAACTAATACTTGAAACGAATATTAAATAACAAAAGATATACTTATACGAAAGTAAGATCTTTATTTGAATAATCGAAGATTAAGTTTGATTATTAATCAAAACTATCAAATAACCTTATTCGATTAATAGATTAAAAAACAATATATATACACGGGGATATCGCTTCCTGGTTTAGGAAAATATTCAACGAGTCCCCTATACTAAGGGTATACACAATAATGCCTATCTCTAACATAGGTATTATGTAATTTATAATCAATTGAATCGATAATGATATATCAAGATTTTAGAAACAGGCATGCATATATATATATATATATATATATATATCATATCAACATACTTCAATATATCACAAGATTTGCTAATAATCATCATGCACTTATCTCAAGATAATGCATATATATTATCATCACAACAACATGATACGGGTAGAAAACTGGCATGAGCAATCGGGGTGGTAAAAGTTCTGGTGTGAGTCTGGTAACCTATACACAACATATATGCCGGAATTAAACCACGGTCACTTAAGAAACTAGACTTTATCCACTTAGACCATAACGCTCGTTTTTGCGCTTAACGATTTACATTAGTCGCTCGAGTACCCTCGGCTCCACCATTTTTATAAAATTAATCGTTTAACATTTTAAGGAGACTCTTTTGTGAGTACTTTACCAACTACCTAATCAACCTTAAATAATTGTTTTGTATTCTAGTTAGTCTTTTAATTCCCTTAAACATGGTCTCAAGTTACGCGAGGGGTAAGTGTTCGTTCGTGAAATGTCATTACTTAAAACGGTCATTTCTCCTAAACCGTAAATCGGATCTAAGCGAACTACATATCAAAATGAAGCTTACATCATGAAATATCTAATCCTGGCAGTGGTTATTTCTTTACAGTGGGTGTTCAGATCCAAAAATTATGCACAAAAAAGTTAAGGACAATCGGACATTACGACGTTTATACGTTAACAATTCCCAATTTTGAACCATACGATTCTACACCAAATCAACCATAATTTACCAACAACTAAAGATTCAAAACATTACCATTCAAACATAAATCAAGATCCAAAATAAACCAAACTTAAAACTAAGGGTTTGAGAAGTTATACCTTCCTTGGAGAATGGAGAATCACTTAGGGAGCCTTAAATAACCATTAACTATCTCTAATAAGCTTGGATCTGGAAGAAAACATAAGAAAACACAAAGTTAGTGTTTTTGAAAACACTATTCATCAAGAACTTTGATGAATTGATTAGCTTAGTAAACCTTGGAATCTTGGCTTCAAACTCATAGCATAACTAAGTTATGAATTATGGAAGCTAAGGAAACAAACCTCTTAATTTTTGAAGGTATGTAGCTTGAGTTTTGAAAATTTCTCCTTGTTTTTTCATGAAAATTAGAAGCAAACAATGGTGAGGGAGAGAAGATAAAGTTTTCTTGGTTTGTTTTGATATTTGTGATGAATGGTTTGGTTAAAGCTTAACCTTGGTTAACCAAGTGGTTAAAATACTTGGTTGAGAATGAATCTTGAACAAATATCTTCTTAACTCGTTTACATCATCATGCTTACTTCATTCCCTTTCCACTTGTCATTATCTTGTGATTTGATGATGTCACCTTGTTTCTAGTTCCTTGATTCTTGGTTGCTTATTTATTTTACAGTTCGATAACTCTCGTTCTCGTTGTTCGGGATCATATCCGGGATCTTATTACTTGGGCTTCCCTAAACATTTATTAATATTCTATACTCCTTAATTGGTCCTCTTTTTATAATCCTTGAATTTAAATCCTTTTAATCATGTTACCTTATACTTAATTCTTTCGGTATCTGGTGAATTTTTTGGAGAAATCAAAGTGTTCAGATTCGAATTTTGACGACCTTTACATACACTCATTTACTTTATGGAATATTAATCCAATCTCAAAATTTCCATAACAATACTCCTATATAGTGTGGTCTGATAATTTTCCTTAATCGGCACAATCAGCAAAAAGTTACTATTCATCAGAGTTTCAAAAATTTCCAAAATTTGGGGTTATTATAGTCTCCCCTCCTTAAAAGGATTCCATCCCGGAATCAGATAGAAAATGAATGGGGATACTTTTCTAGCATTTCCTCTCTATTTCCCAAGTTGATTCTTTCACATTGTGGTTCTGCCACAAAACCCTAACTAGCTTGCTAACCTTGTTCTGAAACACTTGCTCCTTTTGATCCATAATCCTCATTGGTCGCTCCACGTAGGTTAAGTCTGGTTGCATGTCTATGCACTCATATTCTCTTGTATGTCCAACATTTGGATTATACTTCCATAATACCGATACATGGAATATGTTATGAACTTGTTGTAGGTTCGGGGTAGGGCTAGTTCATATGATAACTTCCCAATACGCCTTAATATCTCCCAAGGTTCAATAAATTATGGGTTAGCTTTCCTTTCTTTTCGAACCTCATCAATTCTTTCCAAGGGGATACCTTTAATAGTACTAGGTTCCCTACTTAATACTCATTATCCTTATGGGCCCAACCGACATACTTCTCCAGTCGATCTTGGGCTGCTACCAGCCGTCCTCAAATTGAATCTATTATGTCCTTGGTCCTTTGGATAACTGCTGGTCCGAGCATCTTCCCCTCCCCAACTTCATTCTCATACATGGGAGATCGACATTGTCTTCCCTAAAGGGCCTCATAAGGCGACATCCTGATACTGACATAAAATCTATTATCGTAAGAAAACTCAATCTGTGCTAAATGATCATTCTAAATTTCTTTCAAGTCTATTGCACAAACCCTCAACATATCTTCTAGCGCTACATCTTTCGCTTCTCGATACTCATTTTTTTCCAGTTCGTAAGGGTTACTATCTTTTGTTTATAATACTATTTGGTCTATACTTTTACTCGTTGGCATTTAATAACCTTTTAATGATTGCATCAACCTTAGTATCACGAATGTGTTAGATTCCGAAAACACCGCACTGATACTACTTTTTTAAGTTGCTTTTATCTTCAAAAGTTTGATATATCGTATAGAAGTAAAAGAATTTATTGAGAGATCACTATGATCATGAACACTTGTTACATCACATAGTTAGTATAGAAGGGGGCCAGCTTTTAGTACTTGACAAGCAATTTAACAAAATATAGTATCCTACTAGGCTTCCATCACACAGATAGATAGCCATTCGGCGGTACCTCCCCTTCTGGAAGGGTTGTTCTTCTCATTTTACATGAAATGAAAAGGAGAGAACAAGAACGAATTTAAGAGAATTATATCAACATATATGGTCACAAAATATGTGGCTTGGAATCTATCTCTGAACTATAGAGATTTATCACTGAAGAACGAATATATATATATATATATATGAATATGAAGTATTATAGCATCATATTTCATGTGCCTGAATATTTTACTACTCCTTCCATCATTCTAGGGACCCATGCTCTTTCTCGAGCTTATAAAAAATCACCTTTGAAACTCGCTCAACATCAAAAATCAAATCTGGGATTTTATTCTAGACATCATTGTTACTAGAATCCTACGTTTACACCACAACCTTCCTCGTATAGTAATACGACTCTCTGTCGATAAGAAGGAATAAATATTCAATAGGTAAATAATCGACTTAGTTAGTTTATCAATGATAACTTATATATCACCACGACCCGATTAGTGGTACTCAATCTCAACATCCATTACAATACAACTCTCACGGTTGTTATCATTTCATTATTCGTAAAATCATTGTTGCATTACTATAGTCCACCGCTGACCTATTATAGTCATTCGTTTTCCTTGGAATCTTAATAGCTTATCATACGGAGTCCATACCTGCCGTATCGAACTCTTCTAAGGAGGTACATAATGTAACACCCCCAGATCCGGGGTCAGGGATCCGGGTCGTCACGGTCTTTCTTTCCACAATTATCACTTAACTTAATTAATAATAAACAACCTCAAGCTGTGACCCCACACTAACACACACCACCACACGTCATAGTCTCAGAGATGAAATTGAAATAAGTACAAGTCCTTGAATCCACAATTAAAAGTAATTACAGCCCAAAATGATTACTTGATAAATTTACAGTTAATTGCCATTATCTGCCACAAGTTATAGTTATACAATATTTGGTTCCCAAAAGTAGAATGTCTGATCTAAAGGTAGATCTACCTCTGCAGCTATAGCAGCTACGATCTCAACGGGAAGGCGCGGGGCGCTTCCCACACGCTTGCGCTGGGTCTGCTGGAGCCTGACCATCTTTCCTAACTATTGTTGTGTGATAAAGAAATGAAGCAAGAGTGAGCATTACAGCTCGCAAGATAATATATAGTGATAACAATAATACAAGTATGTAAATGGATACTTACTAGAATCCTTTATCATGTGTAAGGTAATTACTTACTGGATATAAGTTTAAAAGAAGATGAAGTTACCAATTACTTCACTATACTTATACCATTTTTAGAAATCTACTTGAACTACTACTGTTCAAAGTATAATAAGATTCAAGAGGTCATCCCATAGATGAGACCATAAATTTAAACTTGAATATATTCAATCTTTGAAATATTTTTAAAAAAAATGAAGTTACGAGATACTTCATTCAATGGAAACACCAATAAAACTGTTTGACCCTGTCAATGCTTCGGCAACCACCCATTCGTAGCCTTTCGATCGAAATGCTACGGGTAGTGTTGCAAAATTATCCAACTGGATGATGAACTCATTACGGGAGTTTGCCGCGCCAGGAAGACCACTTACGATGATCAGTCGTAGTATTACAACCCCACCATTTTCTACATGTAGAGGAGAACCTGTCGGATTTACTTGTCAACCGAACACTGAACTCCTAAGGAATGGACCGCCTTAGCGGAACTTCCAGGCCATTTGGGCCAATATAATAAGGCTGGGCCGGCGCTACTCGACCACTTACGCCACTCCTAGTTCAGATGAAATCCATGACTCTGAAACGTAAAGCTCGTCCCCACTTTCCCTAAGTAGAAACTTGTTGATACGACTCCACTAAGAAGTCGTATCTAGTTGGAAAGGAAAACTCACCGATATTTCCCAGGCGATGCCTGTTAATGGATTAACTTGTTCCAAGAATTTTACTTCCGGAGTATTGGGTAAGTAATCAAAAACTCTTTTATCAAGACAGCAACCTTGTTGCGAATATAAAACACACCACAGAGCCGGATCCCTCAGGTTTTGAGCGAGTATTTAAATCCCCTTCGAAAGGAGGATCTTAAATATAAAAATGAGTTTTGGGATCCGCTCTAACTTTTAAAAATCATTTTGAAGGCTCGCGAAACATTTTTAAGAATGTTCGGAGTGATGCTGATTAAGTAAAATAAATCAGTCCCAATATATTAGAAAATATCTGAATATTATTATTTAAATAATATTCCCATAAAGAATAATCTTTATAAAAATAATTGAAGTAGAAGTTGTAAAACTTATACTTGAAACGAGTATTAAATAACCAAAGATAAGTTTGATTATCGACACCTTATTCTTTAATAAAATAAAGAATAAATCTCAGAAAATAATCGGAGTCATAGATCCTCAAATAAATATTCAAATAATATTCAATAAATAAAATAAGCTGAGTCATAAGCTCTCGAATGAATATTCGAAATAATACTCAATAAATAAATAAGTTGAGTCATAAGCCCTCGAATGAATTTTCGAAATAATATTCAATAAATAAATAAGTTGAGTCATAAGCCCTCGAATGAATATTCGAAATAATATTCATTAAATAATATAAAGTTATCGAATAAACCTTATTCGATTAATAGTTTTGAAAATTATAACCATATATATAAATATATATATATATATAAAATCTACTCGGGATCCTCGACTCCCGGTTTTAGAAAATGTTTTCACCTTTGGGTCCCTATACTAAGGGTATATGCAAATTACCGCTATTCTCTAGCATAGGTATTATCAACTGAATCAACAGATATATATGGCAAGAATAAGAAACAGGCATGCATATATACCATATTACATGCTACAATATATCGCAAGAATTTGCTAAATAACCATTATGCATCTATCACAAGATAATGCATATACAAATGTATACATCACAACAACAGTATAACTGATAGAAAACTTGCCTGAGCGACTGGGGGTGATTAATGGCTCGGGACGAGTCTGGTAACCTATAAACAACAAGTAAGTTGGAATTAAACCAAAGTCACTTGTAAATCTATACTTTAACCAACTTAGACTCTAACGCTTGCTTTACGCTTAATGATTCTCTTAAGTCACTCGAGTACCCTCGGCTCCACCATTTTTAATAATTTAACCATTATGAGTTTTAAGGCGATTCCTTCGCGAGTATCTTACCAACTGCCTAACACACTTACCATAATTGTTTCATACATTAATTAACCCTTTTTGGTCTTTAACCTATGTTTCAAAGTAAGGCGAGGGGAAAAGTTTCGTTCGCGAAACGCCGTTACTTAAAACGGTCGTTTCTCCTAAACCGTACATCGGAATCAAACGAACTACATACCAAAACGAAGCTCGTAACATGAACTATCTAAACATGGCAATGGTCAAAATCTAGCAGGGGGTTCTCGGGTCCTAATGTTATGAACAAAAGCAATCTAAAGTAAATCGGACATTACGACGGCTATGTTTACGCGATTTCCAAAATTTAAACCAATTCAAAACAACCACAATTCAACCCCAATTCACAACCCAATCAAAACTCCATCCAAACTACATCATAACAGCCCCAACACTCAACATTAACAATTTATACTTATTCTTAAACTTGAATTTAAACTATACTACATTCTTTAACCAAATCATAAGATTTCAACATTCCAATCTCCACCATTCCAACCCAACTCTAAACCAACCATCATTAAGCTACTCTAATACCATAACAACCAAAATCATCCTAATATACAAAGTAAAGCTAGGGTTTGGAGATGATATACCTTCCTTGAAGTGGTGTGAGTAGCTAGGAAGCCTTGAGGAGTCTTAGGGATGCTTGGATCTTAAAGGAAAAACAAGAAAAATCAAGTTAAAAACCTTGAAATCACTATTCATTGTCTTCTTCATTGATTTCTTGGAGAAGATAGAGAATGAATTGGTGGCTTAAACTCATAATATAGCCATAACTATGCATAAGGAATACTAGGGAATTATCTTACCAATTTAGAAAGCTTGAATCTTGGATTTTGAAAATTCTTTCCTTTGAAAATGCAAAAAGCCGAGAGAAATGTTCTTGGTGATGAGAAATAGAATTTTTGTTTTGATGAAAATAATTTGTTTTGGCTTGGTGGATGTAGTTTTGTTTTTGTTTTAGTTAATTACCTTATTAACCTTGAACTTTGTGTGGTTTTAATTCAACCACATCTCCTTCCCTTATGTCATGCTTATGTCATGCTCATGATGTCTCCTCCCCTCGTTGTCCTCTTCTCATTGGTTGGGTGACATCATCCCCTCTAATCCCTTTGATTAACTTCCTAATTGTTTGCCTAATGACCGCTGATCTGTTATACGGTTCGCTTAACTTTCGTTTTCGTTTATCGTTTGAGGGATCATACCCGGGATCTTATTACTTAGGTTCCCTTAACCTTTCTCAATATATTATATTCCTTTTATGATCCTCTCTTATAATCCTTTAATTTAAATCCTTTTTATCCTGTTACCTTATACTCAATTCTTTCCGTATCTAGTGGATTTCCGGGAAAAATCAAAGTGTTCGGAATTGGATTCTGACGATCTTTACATACACTTATATACCATATAGAGTACTAATAAAATCTCAGAATATCCATAACAGAACCCCTACATAGTGTGGCATGAAAAGTTTTCTCATTCAGCAAAAACACTATTCACAAGGGTTACAAAAAGTTCAAAATTTTGGGGGTTATTACACATAATCACCATTTTTTATCCATGTAAAATATTTTCCGAAATTGACGTCTATACGACATAAAGCAGATAAGATTACATAAGAGTTCCAATCAAAGTAATGATATCAGGTTAATACTGTTATTGATCATATGTCCTCAATAGGATACTGGAAACTCAAGGGTTCATTTAGTCCTTTTTCGAACATGGTCCTGGCTTATCTTAATATAGAAAAATCTAAGATGGGTAGCACTCTCACATCGATTATCATGAATTAAATCTCCACCAACCTACTATTATGGTTGAATGTTGCACAGTCATCATAAAGGAATGTAATTCTTCCACACCATAATAGAACCTTCACGGATTTAACCAGCATTACTATATTCTTCTGACATGAGCGCCTATAATTGCTCTCTTTCACTAAAGTATCGGCCATCTCATTGGCCGTTCCTGGTAGTTGTAGTTCCTTACCATCAATGTCTTTTGAACCATCTTCAACTACATTTTCTACCTCATTCCCAATCATTGCTCATGTGAAAATGCTCATCTTAAGTTTCGGTGAAAAACATCATCATTTTTCCATAGGTTATTGTCTCGGTCTTCATATGTGAACATTGTCACGGCTGACTCTTGATCATACTTAGGAAATCTCTTAGCCTGGGTCCTTCTCGTTTAAAAAATTTTCAACCTTCATTGGTTCGAGTTATACTTCCTCGTGGTTTAACATGTTCCCCACCTGGCATCATTATTAATATTATTATGTCATATTTCCTTTACCAAAATTTCTATTCTTGAGAACTTTGAATATTACCTTTCTTCTTGTAAAACCTTTAAGGTTATCCCTAAATCCTTCACCATGTACTCCCTAGGTACAGGGCATATCAAGATACCATTTGCTAATACTCGAACCATTATCTATAAAGTTCAAAAAAAAATTCTCCACTGATCTTTAAAGGTTGTTGTTACCTTAATCCTTCCAATTCATACTGTTAAAACTCATATTCTCCCTATTAAGGGTGAAATGCCAACCTTTATGCATTCCCCTAGGGTTCATCTCAAGTTATCGAGGTTTTATCCTTAATTCCACCTTTGAAAGGTACTTACATTCTTCCATTGATAAATCAATTCATCTATCTCTGATAAGGGTATCTCATTCAATCATCCCCACCTCGATAGTCTATACTTAGTGTCATGGTAACATCCTTTTCCAAACTGAGGTCAATCCATATGACCTCCAAAAGATAACAACGTTATCCATTTTTCTTGCATGATTTGGTCGTGTTCAACGTGAACTTTTTAGTTCTAATTAATCATTTACTTCTGCTATTTATCTCAACAGTCATCTCAATGTTGGGATATCTTTTATACCTGGAGTCTCCCTTTTTCTTGGTATCAAGTCACATGTGTTAATTACACTTCACATTATTGAAGGTCACTTCCTTCATCCAATTTCCTAATTTCTTGCTTTCCTATCTCCTCAGTCCATATGTGTTTCCTTATTAATCTATCGACCTATCTCAAAGTTTCATCAAATTCTCCCAACTTAAAGGGGATTAATTATAGGTATCGCTTATGCCTTCAAACCTCGATTTTATCTCATGATCAGTCACCATCACCCTGATGATGACACACTTCTCTATCTTCTCAAAATCTCTTATCAGCTCTTCCGAAGGCATTATCATCTTGAGCCTATCTTTCCTACTAAGGGCATCAGCCACCACATTGGCCTCCCTTGGATGATAAAGAATCTCACAATCATAATCCTTGATTAGCTCGAACCATCTCTTCTGGAGCATGGTAAGCTCCTTCTGCGTGAAAATGTACTTGAGGCTCTTATGGTCGGCATAATTCTCGCACTTCTCTCCATACAAGTAGTGCCTCCAAATCCTTAAGGCAAAAGTTATTGCCTCGATCTCAAGATCATGGGTAGGTATCGAATTTAATACTCCTTTAATTGTCTGGATGGATGCGTACACGATTACCTTGCTGTGCTGTATAAGCACACACCCTAATCCCTTGTGCGAGGCGTCACTATAAATCGCAAAATCTCCTTTTATATCCGGCACACCGACACAGGGGCCGTTACCAACCTTTTTTTCAGTTCTTGGAAGCTATTCTCATATTTATCTCGTATACCTTGGGAAGTACTTTCCTCGAAACAATTGACTAAACCTTAACCGGTTTAATAAAATATCTTTCTCTATATCTTTCTTGGTCTCCCTCCGGTGGTTGGCCTCTCCCTTCGTAAGGTAATTGGAAAAACGGTCTCTTTTGTCTCATCAACCATTTATAATCTAAAATGATTCCTCTATTTCCTTTAGTCAGGTTTTTGCCTTGGTTGGGTCAGCTGTTCTGTGGAACTCTGAGAGCTTAAGCGAGAAAAAGGTCCTGAAGAATTTTCCACCGCATTGACTCCTCAGGGTGGTGGTTTGGAATAATAGTCCAAGTTCTGTTTAGGCAGGCCCATGAACTGGAGTACCATCTTGGGTCTCCTTTCATTACCCGACTTCTGTTTTCTCAGTATGAAAGGTTCTTATCCTTTTCCCCATTATCGTGGTTATCCTATATATTTTAAATCCTCATTTTCCACTTCATAAGGTTCTGGGTTCCTTATATCTTGATTGTGACCTCTTTGATTATCAACTTAGGGTTTGCCTTAATTTCATTCCTTGTGGGGGCATAATGCTTGGAAAATTTTGAGAATCTCTTTATATTGGTTTTACTTACTTTGCTTAAGTCTTTCTCTCATACAGTCCTTACATGGTCGGGAAAATATGAATTTCTCAGTTCTATACACTTCACGACACTCCAAAGTGTCAATAGTTCAATAAAAAATATGAATAAACTTGCGATCATATCATAAAAGAACTAATCTGAACTGAAACAAACAACAAATAAATACATAACCGTTCGTTCGAGAGTACACAACTAAACACTTGAAAGAGAATTACATTATCTGATCTATTCCAAAAGTATTGTTGCAGATAATCATCCAATCAATCTAGACTAATCATTCATAACTAGGCTAATCCTCCAAAAGTGGTGCTGAATGAATATCCTTGTATGATCGCTTTGACTCTGCACACTACTATGGATCAAGGAATGTGGGCACGAATGACATCCCTAAACTGCTCCATCAAAGAGGTGATGAGGTCTAGAATAGTCACAAGTAGAGTTGGATGAATCTAACCCTCAAGATGGCCTCTAGATGTAATTCGGGTGGTAGCTTCAATCCTGTCCATGCTATAAGCTAAGCCTTCAAAAAGTACTCCTCCCTCACTCCTTGGTACAGTAAGTCGATCCAACATCTCACTCCTAACGTTACGGGCCTCAAACAGGCCACCTAAAGTCATATGATATTCAGCGATAAGAGAAGCTTGTACGGTTGCATCTAGCAGTCCATGGGGTGCAGACCCAGGAGATCCAACTGGATAACCAAGCACAATATCATGTGACAATGGTGAAAGAGATAAAGGAGGCATTTCCTCATCAGATGTTGGGATCTGTACTGGGGAGGGAACAGGAACTGGTGGAACCTCATGGATGTCTAGAGGAATTTCCTGAAGATGGTCTAATACTGGTATAACTGGTGCCATGGAAGGCCTCACTCCATCTGCCCTCATTATTCGTTGTGCCCTTGGTAACTCTCCATCCTCTAGTGCCTCCATCCTAGCTCTGGTAGTCGCCCTGACTACGGTCATCAATTCCTCAGTGATCATCTCTTCAGTCTTGTCAGGATCCTCCATGGAATCCTCCTCAGCAACAATCCATTCTTGGACAACATCCTCAACCGTTATATTCTCAATATGAATATCGTCCGGTCCCTTATTAGGGTACTCCATCGGATCCACTCTCTGATCTCCAATATGTAATAAAATATCATCATGTTGTTACTTCTCAATCTCATGGTTTGGTGCCTCGATACCCTATACGAAAGCGAACTATGTTACTATCATGATATTTATAAAGGTTCCCATAAGGGTTTTAGCTGTCAGTACTACGTTAGGTAGTCCGACTATGAACTTGACAAGAGTTCTTATTATCTTAGTGAACTTATAATTTTAACGTCACATCATCTCTGAGGTTTATAACGCTTGGCTCTGATACCATTTCCGTAACACCCCAAAATCCAGGGTCGGGGATCCGGGTTGTCATGAATTCCGATTCGATTAACAACACTTACTCTTAATAAACAACCAAATACTGCATAATGTGACCCCACAATATACACACACACGCCACAAGTTATAGTCTCAGAGATGAAATCCAAAAATAATACAAATCATTTTATTCCACAATTATCAGTCATTACACCTCAAAGGGGTTTCTGAATAAATATACATCTTCTTTCCATTATTACAATTCATATATATACATAAGTCTGGTACATCAAAGTTGAAAGTCTAGCCTATTGGTAGCTACTACCTATGCCATAACGACATCAACGCCTACAGGAAGCTGTGGAACATTTCCAATCTATTCGCATATTGGGAGCTTGGTCCTGTTCATCTTGCCTAGTTGTTCTTGTGAGATGAAGAAATGAAGCAAGAGTGACCATTACAGCTCGCAAGATATATAGTTTAATCAATAATGCAAGTATCTGAATCGATAACTTACTAAAAATCTTTACGAAGTGTAAGATAATTACTTACTGAAAACATTTTTGAAAATGTTTGGAGTAAGGATGATTTAATAAAATAAATCAGTCCCGATATATTAGAAAATATCGAATATTATTATTTAAATAATATTCCTCAAAAATAGTTCTTTAGAAAATGAAAGAAGTAGAAGTTTTGAAACTAATACTTGAAACGAATATTAAATAACAAAAGATATACTTATATGGAAGTAAGATCTTTATTTGAATAATCGAAAATAAAATTTGATTATTAATCAAAACTATCAAATAACCTTATTCGATTAATAGATATAAAACAAATATATGTATATACATATATAGTTTACACACGGGGGTATCGCCTCCTGGTTTAGGAAAATATTCAACGGGTCCCCTATACTAAAGGTATACATAATAATGCCTATCTCTAGCATAGGTAGTATGCAGTTTATAATCAATTGAATCGACAATGAGATATCAAGATTTATGAAACATGCATCATATATATATATATATATATCGCAAGATTTTCCAATAATCACCATGCACTTATCTCAAGATAATGCATATACATATTATAATCACAACAACAGTTTACGGGTAGAAAACTTGCCTGAGCGGTCGGGGGTGGTAAAAGGTCTGGCGTGAGTCCGGTAACTTATAAACAACGTATATGCCAGAATTAAACCAAGGTCACTTAAGACATTAGACTTTATCCGCTTAGACCCTAACGCTCGCTTTTGCGCTTAACGATTTACATTAGTCGCTCGAGTTCCCTCGGCTCCATCATTTTTATAAATTTAATCGTTTAACATTTTGAGGCAACTCTTTTGCGAGTACCTTATCAACTGCCTAATCAACCTTACATAATTGTTTCATATTCTAGTTAGTCTTTTAAGGCCCTTAAATATAGTCTCAAAGTTACGCGAGGGGTAAGGGTTCGTTCGCGAAACGCCATTACTTAAAATGGTCGTTTCTCCTAAACCGTAAATTGGATCTAAGCGAATAATATATCAAAATGAAGCTTAAATCATGGACTATCTAAAAATGGCAGTGGTTATTTCTTTACAGTGGGTGTTCGGGTCCAAAAGTTATGCACAAAAAAGTTAGGGACAATCGGGCATTACGACGGCTATACGTTAATGATTCCCAATTTTTAACCATACCATTCTACACCAAATCAATCACAATTTACCAACAACTCAAGATCCAAAACATTAACATTCAAACATAACTTAAGATCCAAAATAAACCAAACTTAAAACTAAGGGTTTGAGAAGTTATACCTTCCTTGGAGAGTGGAGAATCACTTAGGGAGCCTTAAATAACCACTAACTATCTCTACTAAGCTTGGATCTACAAGAAAACATAAGAAAACCCAAAGTTAGTGTTTTTGAAAACACTATTCATCAAGACCTTTGATGAATTGATTAGCTTAGTAAACTTTGGAATCTTGGCTTCAAACTCATAGCATAACTAAGTTATGAATTATGGAAGTTAAGGAAACAAACCTCTTAATTTTTGAAGGTGTGTATGAGTTTTGAAAATTTCTCCTTGTTTTTTCATGAAAATTCGAAGCAAACAATGGTGAGGGAGAGAAGATGAAGTTTTCTTGGTTTGGTTTGATATTTATGATGAATGTTTTGGTTAAAGCTTAACCTTGGTTAACCGAGTGGTTAAAATACTTGGTTGAGAATGAATCTTGAACAAATATCTTCTTAACTCACGTACATCATCATGCTTACTTCATTCTCTTGCCACTTGTCATTATCTTGTGGTTTGATGATGTCACCTTGTTTCTAGTTCCTTGCTTCTTCTACAAGCTTGATTCTTGGTTGCTTATTTATTTACGGTTCGCTTAACTCTCGTCCTCGTTGTTCAGGATCATATCCAGGATCTTATTACTTGGGCTTCTCTAAACCTTTCTTAATATTTCATACTCCTTTAATGATCTTCTCTTATAATCCTTAAATTTAAATCCTTTTAATCATGTTACCATTTACTTAATTCTTTCGGTATCTAGTAGATTTTCGGGAAAAAGCAAAGTGTTCGGATTCGAATTCTGACGACCTTTACATACACTCATTTACTCTATGGAATACTAATACGATCTCAGAATTTCCATAACAGTACTCCTATATTGTGTTGTCTAATAATTTTCCTTAATCAACATAATCAGCAAAAAGTTACTATTCATCAATGTTTCAAAAATTTCCAAAAATTGGGGTCATTACAAAAGATGCTTGAGAAAGCACGAGGCTGATATGGTCTTAAGGGATGCACATGAAGGCGAGCGTGTATATCACACCAATGGAAGAAACCTATCATTAAAGATTCTATGTTTGGGCTATTATAGGCCGACGTTAAGACAAGATGCTTTATATTACACGAGGAAATGTGACGCCTTCCAGAGACATGCACCCGTCATACATCAACCATCTGAGCATCTTAACATGTCCATTCCCTCTTAGCCTTTCACGAAATGGGGGATGGACATTATGGGGAAATGCCACATGCACCTGGGCAGAAGGTGTTCATGTTGGTCGTGACAGATTACTTTTTAATGTGGATCGAAGAAGAGGCGTTCAAGCAGGTCACATCAAAAGAAGTGATATCCTTTAACAAGAGAAACATTCTATGCGTTTGGTGTACCATCTGAAATTGTATGTGACAATGGATCACAATTCATAAGTGACAAGACAGAAGCATTTTACAAATGTTGGAACATCAACTTGATTAAGTCGACACCAAGATATCCTCAAGCCAATGGACAGGCTGAGTCGAGAAACACAATCTCAAAAGAAGACTGATTTCATGCAAAGGAAAGTGGGATTAAAAATTGCCTTGGGTATTACGGTCGGACAAGATAACTCCTAAGACGTCAACGGGACAGACACCTTACAGCTTAGTCTATGGGACTGAAGTTATCTTACCAACAGAGATCATGATGCCCACAACCAGGTATGGACTATTGACGACTGACATGAACAGCACATGACAAAGATACTGGGGACGAGCTTCAAGAGATGGCAAAAATATGATGTCTTACCAAAAAAGAGTGGCCAACACATATAATAAACATGTCCATGTGAGATCTTTCCGTGTTGGTGACTTGGTATTGAGGAAGACATTCCAAAATACTGTGGACGTGACAACATAAAAGTTTGCTGACAGCTGGGAAGGACCTTACTTTATCGATGCAGTCGTTGGACGTGGGGCTTATCGGTTGTCGAGTATGGACGACACTCAAGTACCAAGAAGCTGGAACGCTTTACACTTGAAATTTATCATGTGTAAAGTTTTTTAATTCAGTTTTTTAGGAACCTTTGATTAATAAGTCGCTAGGACATACTCTATTGTTGAGATTTTCTTATGTTGGCATGACATTTTAGGTGAAGAAATTTGGTCTCATGTTTCCAATTCTTTGTATTTTGCATTATGAATCATGTTGTTATGCAAGTTACTTCTATCAATTGTGCTTGCCTTTTAGATTTGTTTATATTTACGTAAGTTTACTTTGCTAGAGTTGTTCCTATAATGTTATTATATACCAAAACATGACAAACAGAACATGTCAATTACGAACATAAGGGCTGATCACCCAACAGCAATCGTGTTTCTCCAAATAAAAATGCTATAAGCATTCAACAGTCATAATTGAGATGAAAGTTTTATTGAATTTATTGCAATGACGAATAATATTTATACACATCCACGTTATACTAATAAATGACATAATACTTGGTGAGTTTCAAGAGGGATAAAGGCCTCTTAACCACTCTACAAGTGCATGCACCAACGTATATTGACGAATTGAACAAAGTGAATTGACAATTACAATTACATTTGAAACAAAGAAGTAAATCGTTATAATATACAATGACGACAAAATAAAAAGTTTTCTTTACAAAATTACATAAGTGACTTATTCATTTTTTTCAAGTAATTTATCTAGATACTTTCATCTCATGGTAGCAATGATTAGAAGGTTTCTACATTACAAGTAGAACAATTATTCAACACTCAATATTTATAAACAAATTGTTAAGCATTGCCTATATGACATCTTATAAAGATTACAACTACAATCAACACAATGGAATGAGTCCAAAATACTTTTAAAATACACAAATAAAGACACAAAATATGATGATGACATAAATATGATTCATAAGCAACAAACTTAATATAACGTCAAAGATTCAAACCAAAAAACCAACATAAATGAAACCATGAATCCCCCGCATTAAAAAAAATAGGGATGCAGTGTAGCAGAATAAACAAGGAAACCAAAGCAAAATATTTCTTAGAAAGACAAAAGAAGTTAATAATCAAATAGAAATGCTAGATTATGCATCATCGGGATCACCGTCTTTGGGAGACTTCATCTCTGTGTCACCATCAACAGGACTATTGAATTCATCAAGGGGAAAATCGTCGTCTGGGAAAGCTTCATTGTAAATCTTTATAGTTTCGAGTACATCTCATGAGTTCCACTCGCTACTGTGGTATTCAAGCATCATATCAACGTGAGTCCTCATAATCTGTTGGTGAACACCCTTCTCAGCTTTAGAGCGCATGTCCTGCTCCATGGATTGTACTTTGTTGGCAAAGTCATCAAATTCTTTCTGGGAATTATTCAAGGCGACCGGTCTCTCTTTAGCCAGGTTCTCCGCAATCTCTAACTTCTTGACACAACTTTCATGCTCAACTTCAAGCTCCTTGTTCATTTACATTTTGTGATTGTAAACTTCGCGAGCAACCAAAATACTTTGAAGTGCCTACGTGATAACAAGGAACGCGTTAAGAAAAGACTACAATAGGTGTTTGACATAATAAAAAGTTGAAAAGAATTTTCATAATAATGACTTACATGTAATAAATAGCCAGCACCATCATCAATTATATCTTCAAGTTCTTTGGCACAAAGGTCCTTCATGGATTATGGAAGTATCATATCATCGAGCATGTGAGCAAAGGTAGAATGACTTGCATGGAAAGCATAACGTTGAGTCAAAAGTGGCAAAGGAGCGTCAGAGTTAATAGTGGTAACAAAAGGGTTAACCCTGACTTTCTTGGCCATTGGGCTCACAGTAGGGCTCAACAAGGGGCTTAACAATACATGAGCCTTAGAAGACTCAGTTTCAGATGGCTTGTCCTCACGGGATCTTTTTAACAAATCCTTACTACAGATCATTAATGGCTTGATGACCGGGGGTTTGAACTCTACAATTAGGAAGCAGGGGTCAAAGTGTGTTAACAAAACTAAAAAGGAACAACAGGAAAAAAGAAGACATGTCAAAGAGAAAAATATATGACGTATACCTCTAGCATACTTGAGTCCTTGTCAATTTTTGGAATAGGGGTAGATAACTTACTTCTAGTCCTTGAAGCCGCACCCTTACTTCCAGCAATCTCAGAAGCACATCCTTCAGCTTTGTCCACATTCTTCCTCATTTTTGCAGCAAACTCTTCAACGTTCACTCTGCTAGCATTGCGGATAGGACGATCATGGCAATTGGGCCATAACCTGTCACCAACAGGAAGAACACGGATCTTCACAACAATCTCTTTGGCAATAAGATTGCCTTCATCAGCTTCAAATTCACAATCTGCTTGAAGACAAGTTAAAGAGGGAAATAAAAGAGAGGAGAGTCATAAAACTACAAGAATGATGAATGACATGATAAATATGATGAATATGGGAAGATGAAAAAGTATGGTGTGAATATGAAAATGCAATAATAATATATAAATAAGGAAACAATCTGAGTAAATCAAAAGATTACGACATCAGTACACAAAAACAAATAGAAAGACAAACAACAATAAGGTTAGAGTGACTGTTACCAGTATTATTCCAACGCTCTAACAGGTAAGTGCCTCCTTCTCCAAGGGATAACTTGTCTACAAAAAAGAAGTCCTTTTTCCAATTCCTATCATTGACGGTATCGGGGTTCAAGATCAAGGGGTCATCCGTGTTCTTGTTTGAGAAGCCAAAATGACAATTGCTAAATTTCTTTAGGTTGTATGTCTGTTTGATCACCTCAATATCAATCTGGAAGTGATACCTATTTTCAATCGTATCTAAACAAGCGAGGGTCCTCCATGCAAACGGCATAATTCGTCCAGGGGAGATATTCAAGGTCTTCAATATATTAACAACAATTTGGGGAAAGGGAAGGTGAATCCATTGTCAAAGGGATAGTAGTAAAAAGATACCCAATATGCTATGTGGAATGCGCAGACATCGATATCTGAAGCAAAGGCTATGGCACCAGAAGGGAATAATAACTGGGCTTCATCAAGCTTTTCGCGTTTCATTGAAGTGGGCTGACTGTCACAGGAATCCAACAAGTTAGTGACAACCCAGCCGGAAGTATTGGAGGATGCATTGGGGATCTGATAGTTTGGGTTTACAGCGTGTTTAGAGCTTCTTTTAGCCATGGACAAAGAAGGTACAAAGGGTTTTTGCTTTAAAGGACGATGTGGTATAAGAGAGAGCGGCTGATTAGGGTAAAAAGAGTTAGAAGAAAGAAAAAGCTATAACAAGGGAGAGTATATAGGGAGCACAAGAGGGTATTGATAAGATCTTGGGAAGAGATTTTTCGATAAGTAAAATGCCAATGCATGTATATCTCTTTATGGAACATGCAACTTTCAAGAGGAAGTTCAACAGACGTTGCCCGCATCAACGCAGTCACACATGTATAATCATTACGATTACAGTCAATTAAATTGTGAAGATTTTATTGATTAAAAATAATTAATTCAATAAAATCTTGGGCTATTGTTAGTATAGGAATTTTCTTGGCCTCGACATGACAGGAAGAGGGAATGTGTTAAGATGGGAATGAAATATGAACATGATGGAACCTAGATAACTGTTATGCCTAAACCCGCGCTAATAATTCACGCAAGTATACGCGTTCGTAAGTAATATAGAATTATTTCTGGTTCATTCCCATAGAGATTGGCTTTGGTTAACTAAGTAATTTATGCACTTATGCACCGATGATATGGTTATTATCCAATGTTAAGACGATAACAAATTGAGGTTGATTATAACTACAAATTAAACTAACAATTATAACTAAGAGAGTAAATAGGGTTGTATATTATATGAGACAAACATGGGATTCTAACTTCATTAAATACTTCATTCAATAGCCTTGTTGTTCTTAACCATAGCATGTAATGGTGATGACACTAATCAGATAACACGAGATTGCTAAACGCCAACTTTCGTTGCACGAATAACATACTATCAGACATCCACAAAAGTGATAGAAGCTGAATAGACACCAATTATATTGAGACCCTATATGTCTATAGAATTTGACAACATAAAGGTTTAAAGCATAAGTTATCTATCATGATTACACAGGGCAAGTAAGATGGTTAAAATTACCTACAAATCATGCATAACAATAACACATGAACCTATGCTAGCATGGCAATTTCTAAATCCTTAAATTCATTGTCGCTTCATTAAAGATTAACACATTATCTTATAAGTCCGCGACTCTTATAAGATGAATAAGCACAACCAATACTAGATTATCATACAATCACCACACACTAAGGCATCCAAACAATTTAACTAAAGAAATCCATAAGTAAATCCGCTAGAACCCCACGATAACAATTAGCCCATAATCGGACTCATCATCAATGTGGGATCTGATGAAAGCATGGTATAATAAACGTAGTATTTATACTGAATAAATCATAAAACCAAGTACGAAACAAGATTAAGGTTCACAAATAAGAAAACTAGCATCCAAGTTATAACTTATAATAAAGATTCACAAGTAAAAACAAGATCATCTTCATCTTCGTTGAATCGTGCTAACACGGTCTTCTTACGGCTCTCCTTGTACTCTGGTACGTCTCTCCCTTGAAAACGTCCTTTATTTGAATATATATAGCAGCCCATGTAAGATAGAAGTCCTTTAATTATAATTCTATTAGAATCAGGATTTTGTGATCCTGACCCGGCGCGGCCGCGCGCTTGACCAGTGCGGGCGCGCTGCATTTCTGGAATTTGGGCGCAGCCGCGCGCTATCACAGCGCGGGCGCGCTGACCTCCTGTAAAAAAATCTGACTTCTTCATTTTCCTTGCTGCTTTGAGCCATCTTTCCACGAACTTTTATTCCAACACCACCTTAACACCAAATTAGCACCAAAATAATGCTAATTCACCTTATTACCTAGATAATGCCTGAAATGCAAAAATACTAGAAAACACATTAAAAACCAACAACATTAGTATAAATGCATCAATTCAAAGCTTAATAGAGCATTATAAAGTGTCATAAATGCCACTCAACATACCCCCAAACTTGAATCGCTGCTTGTCCTCAAGCATAAACAGACTCAAAGAACAAGAAACAAAAATACATGAATGCAACTAGATGAATGCAACGATCCCAGTAGAATAACTAAACCAATCAACAAGCAACATCTCAACAAATGACTCGTATAAAGATCAATCAAGTCATACAAATCAACTTACAAACTAGAGACGTGCGTGTGTGCAAATGCTTACAGATATACTGTCGCAACTAGATCAATAATCATGACTTACTACTCATCAAGGCAATCACAAGGTTATAAATAAAATAAAAAGCTAGACTCAAAATAACATATAACACTTCAATTCTTATATTGGAGTTTTATATGGATTTATGCTTTTATTTAAATAAAACAACACACATATGCGTATTTGATCGTACAATGAGTGAGGTCCACAAAAGACTTATATAATAGTACCCATGTAGCGAGTGTTTGGTTAGCGGATCTCAGACTATAAAAGCCTTAGGTCACTAGGCATAAAGTCCCCAAAGAACTTAATAACTCGAGTACTAAAGAGCCCACTCGTGATCAATTATACATAACACTTATTTTTTTTCTTTTTTCTTTCTTTTTTTCCTTTCTTTCTTTTCTTTTTTTTCTTTTCTTTTCACAATTTCTGAACGAGTGCGTTTCGCTCCATCTCGTTCAACCCTAGACTACCCATATAAATATGAGTCGGCTACTAGCCATTTGACACCTAGCAACTACAACTAGCAATGAAATCCAATTTTTCTCCAAATTCTAAAAATCTATGTTATTTATTATTAAGAGAATATCCTAAATTTTAAATATAAATAAGCGATTAAACCTCGACAAACAAATAAACAATGATCATGATCTAGCACTTAAGCAACCTATAAGACTTAGTGAAATACAAGTGTCTCTAGCATGCAAATCAACTTAATACGACTCAACATCTCTAAATACGACATCACTACACTAACATCAATATCATAAGTCAATCAGAAAAATCATCTACGGGGGATCATATTATAATGCAAATGCATGAAGTCTATGAACAAACTAACATAAAACTACCAAAAATAATAAAAAAAACTACATGGCAAAATATGCAACTATATGAACTAAACTATCATGAACATGCAACCTATATGCGACTCACACAAAACATATTCCTTCAACTACTACCCCCAAACTTAAAATATTCATTGTCCTTAGTGAAGGTAATAGTAAGGAATCAGGCATACCTAATCAGAATCAGGCTCCTCACCCTCAATAGGTGGAGTGTCAGGTATGTCCGGAGGTGGATACACGGAATCCTCATCAAATACTTGCCACTGGATGTCAACACCAGTGGCTCTGAAAGCTGTCCCCAATGCCTGGGTGAGATCACGTGCAAACTTGTTGTGGATGTCATGCATCGCATCCATCCTCCTAGCTAGATGCCTGTATTACGCCATGCTCATACCAGCTCCAACATCAGCTCCTTCCTCCTCCTCATGTTCCTGATGCGATGGCCCCGCCTCATCTCCTAGCTGAGATCTACAAGCAGTCTTGCTCGCCTGAGTGGCCCCATCAACTGGCCTCCCACCAGGTAGATGGTAAAAAGTATAACCAAGCCCCTTCAGATCAGGCTTTCTTCCATCCCACTCTTGCATCGTAGCCAAAGTAGTGCTGTCAATAGGAGCACTCGGGATCTGCAATTGCTCGTGTGCGGGCCAATGAATACTAGCTGTTACGCATAGCTTCGTCACAACAGACGCGTACGATATAGACCCCGTGGTACTCCCCCTCAAGAACTTCAGAATACCCTAATAAATCACCATCTCAAGGTCCACATAATCGCCTTGAAGAATGCCCCACAACAGCCGTGCACGCTGCGCAGTAATCTCATGGACATGAGAAGATGGCATGATGTTAGCACAAATAAACGTGTTCCATGCACGGAAAACCTGTTCATGCTGGAATCCGGGAACGTAGAATACTCAGTAGTGCCCCTCTTGATCTTCCAGTGAGTATCGGGCATGCTTAGTGTAGCAACAATAAGATCCAGATCAAAGTCCTCTAGAGTCTTATCATTCCAAGTGTTCAGCCCGGGCTTCCTCGCGGGCTGCTCAATCACCATCCTAATAGCCTCCGTACTGTACTCCACAGTCCTCCCTCGCACCACTGTGAAGCCATTCTTCTCAGCCTTCACATTCGCATAAAACTCGCAAACAACACTCATGGACACAGCAACGGGTGCCTCGCAAAAAAGAACCCAGCCCATCTCCAGAATCATCTCCAATAGCTTACCATCCTTCCCCGATGGCAGAAAACCTCACTCTTTGATGATAGGCTTTGAGAGAAGCCTCGTATACTCTGCTTCAGCCTCGGGAATAAAGAACCTCGGTCTTACACCACCCACACTGGAAGAACCGGTGGTGATGCTGCTTACTTGTGTTCTTTTCCTCTTGGGTGCCATTGGAATTGAGTAGAGAAAATAACAGATTTGTGTTTTAGAAATTTATAAAATGGTGAAGAAGTTTGTGTATAAGGTGTATATATATATAGGTGGTAAAAAGAGAATTGTATATGGAATAGAAGTGGGATTTGATTATGGGAATAGTGGGAATAATGAGTTTGATTTGGAGAGGGAAATTTGGGATGTGGGAGAGTAAAATTCGGGTAGGAATTGATTTTGTAGCAAAAATCCCATTTTCCTCTTCAAAACTGTTGTTTTTATTTTTCTGAGTCGGGACCTCGGCGCGGCCGCGCGCTAGGACAGCGCGGGTCCGCTCTACTTCTGCCAAACCGGTTTGGCCGTGCGCTTGATCAGCGCAGGCGCGCCGTGTCTCTTTAACCTCAGCGCGGCCGCGCCTGGCTTCTGTAGTTGGTCCTGGATTTTTCTCTTTTTCTGATTTTTTTTGTGTTTTTCTCTTTTCTTCTTGCTTCCCCTACCTACTAACATACACAAAACTTGGGTTGCCTCCCAAGAAGTGCTTGCTTTACATCGTTAGCTTGACGTGGAAACTCGAGATCAAACGGATAACGGAACGGCGCTAACCACCTCACGGTTTGTCATGTCTGTGATGGCCTCAACCCCGGAGTTAGGAGTTGACGTCACCAAACACAATTACCAGAAATATAAACAACAAGATTATTATTAATATTAAACTATTACGACCCCGAACTAAGATCCGATCCAGGTTCAAGTATGATCCAAGCTACACGTTATTACAACCCATTTATTAAAAAGTCTGACACAAACTAAATTATTCAGCAACTTATCAGACGGTACGTGGCCTGATACTAACTACCTCTGAAGAACCGGGTCCTGAAGGGGCTGAAACACGGTTCTAGGCATCTGCGATATATATATAACCTGTTGCAAGGGTGAGCATAATCGCTCAGTAGTACCAACATATGAATATCAAATAAAAACAATACCGTAAACAATGATAGGAACATAACTATAATCATTTGAACAACATTATATAACGAAAAGCTGAGATAACTAGATATCACTGACTAGCATGCTTCTAATAAAACAAACGTAGTAGTTTGTGGTGTAAGTACCAGAGTCCAATTTTAGTATGCTATTCACATTTATAAAACCACTGTATCGAGTACTTATACCCTTACGGGAATCACAAAGCCAAATCAGATACCTAAAGGATATGTGAAGACAGATGATCAGGCTATCAATATCAGACGGCTCTAATTGCCATCCCATTTACCTGTTCCGGAACTCAGAGACTATCTAGGTCTTTGACCTGCTGGACTAATCAGTTATATAATGCGCGCAACAGAATTAGCCTCTTACACCACCTCAATAGGCCTACTATGGCCCCAATTTATCCCATATCTGATCGTTTTATCCAGTTTTTAAAATCACTTGTACCTATCTCATTTCTAAAATCATTCATTTCAACAGCACACATATAAAATCTAGTTCACAAATCGTTTCATTCGAGTGAGCTGAGATACAAAAGAAAAATAGAGAAATCTTTGTAAGTAGAATCCTTAGCATTTCCCTGTATTCTCAGTAGTTCAATTTGTAAGCAGCTGTGAGCATTCTTGCACACAGAGTCCTCTCGATATATAATATATATCTCTGGTGGAATTGTTTAAATCCACCAGAAAGTTTTTAAAGACTCTTGTTTTTAATTACTTATGTTTTGATTCAATTAAGTTTCTATTCCGCATTGTGCTAATCAAAACATTTATATCTATATTCGAGTTGAACATTTTTATTTCGGGAAAAAGGTTCAAGAATTCCATTCAACCCCCCTTCTGTAATTCTTGCTATATTGTTAAGGGACTAATACTATCTCGAATGAAATAATTTGTGAACTAGATTTTATATGTGTGCTGTTAAAATGAATGATTTTGGAAACGAGATAGGTACAAGTGATTTTGAAAACTGGATAAAACGATCAGATATGGGATACATTGGGGCCAGAGTAGGCCTATTGAGGTGGCGTAAGACGCTAATTCAGTTGCACGCATTATATAACCAATTAGTCCAGCTGGACAGAGACCTAGATAGTCTCTGAGTTCCGGAACAGGTAAATGGGATGGCAGTTAGAGCCGTCTGGTGTTGATATCCTGATCATCTGTCTTCACATATCATACGTATCTGATTTGGCTTTGTGATTCCCGTAAGGGTATAAGTACTCGATACATTGGTTTTATAAATGTGAATAGCATGCTAAAATTGGACTCTGGTACTTACACAGCACACTACTACATTTGTTTTATTAGAAGCATGCTAGTCAGTGATATCTAGTTATCTCAGCTTTTCGGTATATAATGTTGTTTGAATGATTATAGTTCTGTACCTATCACTATTTACGGTACTGTTTTTATTTAATATTCATATGTTGGTACTGCTGAGCGATTATGCTCACCCTTGCAACATGTTATATATATATATATATAGCATATGCCTAGAAGAACAATCAGACCTTGGCAGAACCGTATTTCAGCCCCTTCAGGACCCGGCTCCTCAGAGGTAGTTAGTATCAGCCCACGTACGGTCTGATGAGTTGGTGAATAAGTTAGTTTGTGTCAGACTTTTTAATAAATGGTTTGTAATAATGTGTAGCTTGGATCATACTTGAACGTGGATCGGATCTTGGTTCGGGGTCGTAATAGTTTAATATTAATAATAATCTTGTTGTTTATATTTCTGGTAATTGTGTTTGGTGACGTCAACTCCTGACCCCGGGGTTGAGGCCGTCACAGTGTCACTATAGTAATGCTTCAACCTCTGACCATTTACCTTAAATGATTGGCCCGGATCATTCTCAAAAATCTCAACCGCTACATGTGGAAACACAGTTTTGACAACAAACTGTAATGCCCTCCAGACACGGGGTATAAGTCCGGGGGTTACTAGCTAATCACCAAACCTGTATAATCTGATTAAAAATTAATAAAGAAATGAAATTAAACCCCTTTAACACTAACCAGGATCTTTTTAGGTTGAAGTATGAAAACAAGAACCAATAACTACTTTTATTACAAACCAACATTCAAAGTCTCACAAACTCTCTTTATTACAACCATTGTCTAATTCATTTTAAACTAAGTTTAACTTTTATTCAAACACACACACATACTATCTATCGACACTCCACTTGCTCGGGCAACTCAAAACTTTCTTCCTGGATTGGGATCAACACCTTGGGTATGAGAGGATCCCGAGGCTTGACACGCTTCTTTACCACTCGAGTCCTGATTGGTTTTATATTCCTTCTTAACTGAAAACAATAAGGTGAATAACAACAAAAGGGGTGAGCCAAAAGTTGCTCAACAAGTCCACAAACATATAAATAGTGTTAAAGCATTTTAAATTAATCCGCCATCCCAGGAATATCTGCCAACATATAACCTCTAGAGAATAGAAAGAAGGCCATTATTGGCGAGTACAAATAAACTAAACTGGACACAAGTTCGCATCTATATTCTGCTGATCAGTCAGAATATAATGCAGATCCATATCTCAATATATAGATCCAGTCGGGTACCCAGGCACTACGGCCCACATCGAGGCACCAGTTATCCCGGTCCTCAGGATTAAGACACACTCAATCCCAAAATATCATTATCCAGTCCATCGCTTAGCAACCGGGACAATCGGTATGCTTTGATATATTCCAAACACTAGAATATATCAATCTCCATGTGTTACCAACAGAATATAAATCAAGAATCCAAAGAAACGGAGAAATCAAGAATTGAAATGAAATATAAACAAAGGAATAGGGATTGTATATTAGTGATCAAGAACAATAATCAAGAGAATGTAAATGTGATAAATATTTGAATCAATATCACTATTCTGAAAGTAGAATAGAGGAAAAACTTGCCTTCTGCGTGACTTACTGCAATTGAACCACTTATGTCTATCACCTTGGACTATTACCGACTCAACTGGCCTGGCTGGCTTAGCTTCTGTTGGAAAAACAGACTGGTTAAGTCACGTCATACTTCATTTGCATCTTGAATCGACTTCAAACCGATCCTAACATCTACCCATGCGCTTATGACTGACTCATGTATTACATATAAGCAAGTAAGACTCGATTAACCACGTAATACACATAAGCACATAAGCACATAATCCTTTTTATGGTTAAAATAATTTTTAAAACCAAAATCGACTCGCTGATCGCTCAACTGATCGTTATCTGACTCGTTTCCCATTTTTCCGGAATTTTTCGGACTCGTCTCGGCACGTAACTTGACTGATAATCAAACAAGTTACAAAATCAACTAACTTCTAAAAAATATTAAGCTTTGATATTATTTTTAATGAAAAGGATTCATTTTTCTGAGTTAACAGGCTTTCGTTTCACGCAAAACGGACTAACGGTTGAATTATTATTAATTAAATACTGATAATTCCATTTATTAATCATTATAAATAATTATTACTAATTTTTAAAACCCAAAAATAATTTTTAAATCATTATTTAAGAAAATCAGAATTAAAAATAATTTTTCTATAATTTTTTTGAAATTAAAATGAATTTATTATGATTTATTGAAAATTATTTGATTAATTATCAAAATAATTAATCACTTTTAAATAATTAATAAGTAATAAATAAATAATAAATAATTAAGAAAATAATTCAATCTGATTTTTAGAAAATAATTCAGAATTATTTATAATATAAATTAATTAATTAAATAATTAATTAATCAATTTACAAAATAAATAAAACTGATTTTTAAAATTAATAAAAATAAAATAATTTCCAGAAACAGTTGTCAGAAAACCATCCCTGACAAAATCAGATCAAACCCGGGTATTTTACACGGGTCAAACGGGTCAAAATCCGGGTCGTGAAGAACACGCCGGATTTTGCCCAGAATCCGGCCACTGGTGCAGAATCCGGTGAGCCACTTTCAGGCCAAAAACGGAACCGTTTGGTTCGTTTTTCACAGGGTTTCAATTCCAAATCGTTCTGGCAATCTAATTCTGGCAATAACATCACAGAATAACCCTCTGGTCATCTTCTCCGATCAAAATCGACATGAACTCCGGCCAAAAACCCAAATCATTCATTTGTACATAAAATCAAACGTTATATAGTGCAAAATGAAGCTAAGAACATATATAATCAAAGCCCTAACATTACAAGAACCAAATATTCACAGAAATCATCGAGTTGTGTTTTGAAAATTCGACCTAAACCCTAGAAATCGTGAATCACTATCCAAGCATCGTTTGTTCAATTAAACACCATGAATCGACTGTAAATCATCTAACAAAGCTATATCAATCATCAAAACATCAAAATAACCCCAGAATCAAAAAGCCCTAATTCGAACATAAACCCTAGAAATCAAATCTCAAAAACGATGCAATAAAACGTGAAATTGATGCAAGAAACAGAAAGAACAGATCAAAACCTTCGATTTGAGTACTTGAATCACACGATTTGATGCTGTAATCAGTGAGAAATCACGACTTGATTCTTCGACCCGAACCTGTTCTTCCCGACCCGATTTCAGAGAATTTTTGGTAATTTTGCAGATTTTAATGATTAATTATAATTAATTAAATAAAAATTAGGCTATTTATAGTAGTAAAAATAATACTCCTAATTAAAATTAAGGGGCTAATTATACATTAAATAAAAATATTGGGCCCTAATTTTTATAATTTTTGAGTATTAAAATTTAATTTATAAATATTTTATATATGCAATATATATGCCAAAAATTCCCAAAAATTGTGAATAATGCAAAAATGCAAAGAAATAATATAAATGAAAGTCCTATAATTTTATAAAAATAAAAAAGTGATTTTTGTGGGGTTTTTGACACCCAATGGGGCCCGGAAAAATCATTTTTCGCAAAACGAGAAAATTTATAAATTATCTAGATGTTTAGAACAAGGCGATTGTAAATGCCATTTGATGAAAAATAAGGCCCGTTATTTTATTTGAAATACTGGCTTTAAAATCATCGTTTGGGTCGTAAAACATTTGAAATAAAACCTATAAATGCATAATAAAATTTCTGAAAAATACCTTAAAAATACAGAAATGACATGGGATACACGTATCACGTAATAGTTAGGGTTTATCAGATAATGACACATTAATTCACATATTTTATTATAATCATGATATAATATAAACGTAAAGTTCCCAGTCGTTACATCCTTCCCCCCTTAAAAGGATTCTGTCCTCAGAATCTTCTATGAAAACAAATGAGGGTATTTCTCTAATATTTCACTTTCGAGTTCCCAGGTTGATTCTTCAACCATAGGATTTCTCCACAACACTCGCACTAAATATACAGACTTATTTCTCAACACTTTCTCTCGCCGATCTAAAATTCTTACCAGCTGTTCTATAAAAGACAAATCAGGTTGGATTTATATCGTCTCATACTCGATTACATGCCTAGAATCAGGATTATATCGCTTAAGCATGGACACGTGAAACACATTGTGAATATGCTGCATATGAGGCGGTAAAGCTAATTTGTATGCAACTTTTCCCACTTTCTTCAAAATTTCAAACGGTCCAACGTATCGTGGTTTCAATTTACCCTTATTGCTAAATCTGGTTAATCCTTTCCATGGAGATATTTTGAGTAGTACGTTTTCTCCTTCCGGATAGTCCATATCTTTCCTGGCTTGATCTGCATATTTGTGTTGCCTGTTTTGCGCTGCATCGAGTCGTTTTCGAATGAGTTCAATCTTTTCTTTCATCTGTTGAATTAGTTTTGGACCCAAAATTTTGCGTTCTCCAACTTCATCCCAATATACTGGTGATCTGCATTTTTTCCCGTACAATGCTTCATACGGTGGCATTCCAATGCTGGCGTGATAACTGTTATTATAAGAAAATTCCACTAGGGGTAGATGTTCATCCCAACTGCCTTCAAAATCGATCGCACAAACTCGTAGCATGTCTTCAATTGTTTGGATAGTTCTTTCACTTTGCCCGTCGGTTTGCGGATGATAAGCGGTACTCATGTTCAATTTAGTTCCAAGACATTCTTGAAATTGTCTCCAAAATCTTGAGTTGAAACGAGGATCTCGATCAGACACAATAGATACTGGAACTCCATGTCGCATCACAATTTCTTTGAGATATATGTGCACTAGCTTGTCGAGTGAAAATCTTTCATTGATTGGTAGAAAATGTGCCGACTTCGTAAGTCTGTCAATGATTACCCATATCGCATCATGATTTGCCTTTGTCCTTGGTAGTCCTACCACAAAATCCATCGCTAGATGTTCCCATTTCCATTCTGGAATGTCTAATGGTTGCAATAATCCACTCGGATGTTGATGTTCCACTTTAACTCGCTGGCATGTGTAGCACTTACTTATCCATTCAGCTATTTCCTTCTTCATGTTCGGCCACCAGAAGTTTTCTTTCAGATCACGATACATTTTTGTACTTCCTGGATGAATGGAATACTTCGAATTGTGCGCATCTCGCATTATTTCTTCTTTTAATTCTACTACGTTAGGGATCCAGATTCTCGACGCAAAGCGTAAAATTCCTTCATTATCTTTCTGAGTTGTGATTTCTTCTCCCTTCAGGTCGTCATCTTGACTCATCACTTCATTTTGACAGCGGCGAATCTTTTCTAACAATTCCGGTTGGAAAGTCATATTGTAGATAGCTTCTGCAGATTCATTGGGAATACGAATCTCAATTTCCAATTTGTCGAATTCCTTGATTAAGTCTTCACACGAAGTTAATCGATTTAATCTTTCTTTCCTGCTCAGCGCATCTGCTACAATATTTCTTTCCCTGAATGATAACTAATCGTGACTGATGTGGATCGCACCACAAAGAAACAAAAACAAGAAGAAAAGGGATAAGAGAAGAAGAGGATATTTCAAAAGAACACGATCAATCCAGAAACGTGAACTTTGAATCTCAAATTGCTTAGATCAATCCAGAAACTAAGTAATTCGAATCTAACCTTCAAAACAATCCAGTAATTGAAGTTTAGAGAAAAGAAAAACTACTCATAGTTAATCTCAAAACACAAGTTGTATATCATCCATTGTCTCCCTTAAAAGATTACATGAGAAGGGTATTTATAGGTTTAGACAATAACCCAAACCCGATAGGATTCCAAGAGAAATTCAATATCAGCTTGAATTAGCCAATATCTGAATCCTTCCAGGATACAAATTTAAAAACCAAATCCAAATAGAAAAAAGACAAAAATCAAATCCAAATAGGAAAATAAAATCCTAAGTGCTTAAAACAAGAAAAACCCTTTCAAGTGAAAGGTAAAAACTTGCAAGCAAAATTCGAATTAATAATATAATAATCAGCTACTTGTCCAACTTCATGCATCGCTCCTTTATTCCTTGTTGTCCAAGTAAGCTTCATAACCCATGTTTGCATCCTCTCCAATTGAACATCACAACGAGTACACATAGCCAAATCCCAATTAACATATTCATTCCTTGATCCTCATCAGTGACGTCGTAATCCTTTATCAATTCCATCCATCGACGTTGTCGCATGTTCAGCTCCTTTTGCGTAAAGATATACTTTAGACTTTTATGATCTGTGTAAATTTCACATTTTTCACCGTAGAGATAATGTCTCCAAAGCTTCAACGCAAATACGATCGCTGCCAATTCCAGATCATGAGTGGGATATTTTTGTTCATGAGGTTTAAGTTGTCTTGAAGCATATGCGATGATGTTACCGTGTTGCATCAGTACACATCCTAACCCGCGATACGAAGCGTCGCTGAAAATGACATAATTTCCTAGCTCGTCTGGCAATACAAGTACTGGTGCGGTTACTAACCGATTTTTCAGCTCTTGAAAACTTTCTTCACACTTATCACTCCATTCAAACTTTTCACTTTTTTGAGTTAACTTGGTCAGCGGCGTTGCTATTTTCGCAAAATCTTTGACAAACCTTCGATAATATCCTGCCAATCCCAAGAAACTTCGAACTTCTGTCGGCGTCCTTGATCTTTTCCAATTTAACACAGCTTCAATCTTCGTTGGATCGACTTGGATGCCTTCTCTACTGATAATATGCCCTAGAAATTGTACTTCTCTTAACCAGAATTCACATTTCGAAAATTTTGCGTATAGTTGCTCTTTCCTCAGAATTTCCAAAGCTATTCTCAAGTGTTCTGCATGCTCTTCTTCTGACTTGGAGTAAATCAAGATGTCATCAATGAATACAATCACGAATTTATCCAAATATTTCTTGAATACTCTGTTCATCAAATCCATGAATGCTGCTGGCGCGTTTGTCAGACCGAATGCCATTACCAAAAACTCGTAATGCCCATATCTTGTACGAAACGCAGTCTTTGAAATATCTTCAGCTTTAATCTTCAATTGATGATAGCCTGATCGAACAAATCGTCGATTCTCGGTAAGGGATACTTGTTCTTGATAGTGAGTTTAATCAATTCCCTATAGTCAATGCAAAATCGCATGATGCTGTCCTTCTTCTTTACAAATAACACCGGTGCACCCCAGGGGGATACACTAGGTCGTATGATGCCTCGGTCTAGAAGATCTTGCATTTGCGTTGACAATTCCTTCATTTCAACTGGAGCCATCCGATATGGAGCTTTCGAAACTGGTTCTGTACCTGGTGCTAGATCAATTGTGAATTCAATTTCTCGATCTGGTGGTAACCCTGGAAGCTCATCTGGAAAGATGTCTGGAAACTCGCACACAATTGGAATATCTTCTATTGTAGGACTTCCTCTTTCAGTATCTAACACGTAAGCTATGTACGCCTCACATCCTTGTCGAAGCAATCGTTTAGTCTGCATCACAGTAAGAAATTTCTTCTGTTGTTTTTCGCCTTTGAATATTACCGTTGCATTTTCCGCAGTTCACAATTTGACTCTCTTATTCGCGCAATCTATCTGAGCGTTATGACATGCTAACCAATCCATTCCCAAGATAATATCGAATTCTCCTAGCTTAAAAGGAATTAAATCTACCAAAAAATGATGTCCGGCTATTTCTATATCACACGCAGGACATACTCGATCTACCGGAACTTGGTCGTCATTTGCTAATTTTATAATTAACGTTTCGCCCAACCATTCGATTTCACAATGTAACTTATCAAGAAATTCTTCAGAAACAAATGAACGAGTAGCTCCAGAATCAATTAATACTTTTGAAATTACGGAATTCACCAAAAGCGTACCTGCAATAACACTCGGACTCTGCACCGCTTCTTTCATGGTCATGTTAAAAGTTCTTGCTTTGGGTTGATTAGGCGGCGGCGGAGGTAATGCTAACACTCTCGGAACACTGGCTGCCATAGCTGATCCTTTGCAATTTCTGGTGATATGCCATTTCTTTCCACACTGGAAACAAGTCATCTCTGCTGTTCTACCTGTTGGACATTCGTTAGAATAATTCCCTTTCTGCTTACACCGATAACACGTTATATCCCTTTTGATACATACACCAGTATGCTTTCGATTACATGTCTTGCAGTACGACACTGGAACTCTGACCATTCCCTGCTGACTAGAGGTTTGGAAACGATTACCTGCCTTCTGTAAACCTTGTCTTATCCTTTTAAAATTCAAATTTGCCCGGGCTTGAAATCCCGACTTTCTGCTGGAGCGATCTTGGAAACTTCCCTGTCCCTTGTCTTGCTGAGATCTTTCACTTTCCCCTTCTATAATCAAAGCTTTCTGAACTACGGCGGTATACGTCGTTAATTCAAAAACTGCAACTTGGCCACGAATCCATGGTCGTAACCCTTCTTGAAACCTTTGAACTAGTTTTTCTTCAGTGTCAACCTGTTCTGGAACAAACCTAGCCAACTCAGTAAATTTGGCTTCATATTCTGCCACAGACATATTTCCCTGCTTCAGTTCTAGAAACTTAATCTGCATTTGATTCTTAACATAGCGAGGAAAATGCTTTTCTAAAAACAACTCTTTAAACCTATCCCATGCAATAACTTCTTCACCCTCCAAGGCCTTTTTAGATTCCCACCAATAATTCGCCTCTCCTTTCAACAAGTAACTAGCAAAATCAGTCTTCTGGTCCCCACCTACCTTCACTAGTGCGAACGCTTTCTCTACTTCTTTTAACCAGGTGGTAGCTTTAATAGGATCAGTAGTCCCTTCAAACTCTGGAGGTTTAACTGACTGAAACTGCTTAAAAGTAATAACAGGTAATACTTGTGGTAATTGAAGCTCAGGACGAGGTGGCTGTTGTAACATTTGTTATTGTATCTGCTGTTGCTGATGCTGCATCTGATGCTGCATCATTACCATCTGTTGTTGCATCAGATGGAACATTTGGTTCATGGTCTCATTAGTCTGATCTTCAGAATTACTGTTAGAGGTATCAGCCATAGTCTTTCTTTTTTGGTGCCATCTTCTTCTGATAATAAAACAGGTGATATTTATTTAACAGTTTAATAAACAATCGAAAATATGTATGGAAAACAATTTATCCTGTATTCATAACATGGTTTATTTAAAGAAAACAGTTGCTGAGTGTACAGACTGGAAATGTAAACAGTTAAATAAAATGATTGTTCTTTGTTTTTTTTTCAACAGGAATTATAATATGAAAAACTGTAAAGTGAAAGTAAATGATGTAAAACTGTAAAGACTGAAATTTAAATAAAAGAATTTGAAAAGATTCATCTTATATATATATGACACCAGCTTCAGGTGTAAATGCTTGATACAAAAAGTCTCGGGCTACTGGTCATCACTACGGCTACAAGTCACACTATCGCTACAAGTTAAACTACTACTACAAGTTAAACTACTGATACACACATACACACTACTCACTAGGTTATACTATGCTGCCTCTATATACACATGTACTCTGCAGTCACCGTCTCAAACCCTCTCAGAACCCAGGCGGAATACGCCTAAGCTCCTCTCTAAGTGCCTGGACCAAAGTCTGTGCCAAGCGAAAAACCCTGTAGAACTCTGCAAAAGAAGGAGGTCCATCATGAGTCAAGTCATCCAGCTCCCAAGTAGCACTCATCAACACTGACTGTAATCGCTGTCTCATATAATAATCCGGCTGTAGGGCCGCTAACGGTCCTCTGTCCCTCTGATCAAACAGATGCATAATCTCCCGACACTGTGCCCGCCAATACTCCACATCATCCCTCATAACTCTATACTCATGGTATGGTACCATATGCAGCTGAGCAACCTGACCTACTGACTCCTGAGAAGGAACCCTCGGAATACCTGCACCCTGCTGGGGTAAACCTAACTGTAGATCCACATCATGCTCTCCCATCCCCTCTACTGGAATCATCTGAACTACGTCCGGCTCTGGGGCATGCACTGGTATAGGAGGTAACAATGGTGGTGGTGGTAACTCCTGCTCAATACCTAGTATAAACTGGTGCTCAATAGGTAAAGGAACCATCGGCTCGAAGAACTCAAATGGATCAAACATCTCTATGGGGTCATGCACTATCCCCTATACTGGTGGTACCGGCTCCTGTGGCAATGGTGGTGGAGGTGGTAGAGGAGGAAACATATACTCAGATACTGGAGGTATGGCTGGTGCTACTGGCCCAGTGACTGTCCTCTCGGAAGATGCAGAATAACCAGAAGATACCATCTGATAATATACCAAAGAAAAGAAAAGGTCATTAACAATCCTAAGATTATTTCCCTATTCTAATCTGACCTAAATCCTAACACTATTCATCCTAATTTGACTATCCTTATCTTATGTGATCTCCATATCCTATCTTAATCCTAATGTTCTTGTTTTCAGGGACCAAACCTACAGCTCTGATGCCAAACCTGTAACGCCCTCCAGACCCGGGGTATAAGTCTGGGGGTTACTAGCTAATCACCAAACCTGTACAATGTGATTAACAATTAATAAAGAAATGAAATTAAACCCCTTTAACACTAACCAGGATCTTTTTAGGTTGAAGTATGAAAACAAGAACCACTAACTACTTTTATTACAAACAAACATTCAAAGTCTCACAAACTCTCTTTATTACAACCATTGTCTAATTCATTTTAAACTAAGTTCAACTTTTATTCAAACACACACACATACTATCTATCAACACTCCACCTGCTCGGGCAACTCAAAGCTTTCTTCCTGGATTGGGATCAACACCTTGGGTATGAGAGGATCCCGAGGCTTGACCCGCTTCTTTACCACTCGAGTCCTGATTGGTTTCATATTCCTTCTTAACTGAAAACAATAAGGTGAATAACAACAAAAGGGGTGAGCCAAAAGTTACTCAACAAGTCCACAAACATATAAACAGTGTTAAAGCATTTTAAATGAATCCGCCATCCCAGGTATATCTGCCAAGATATAACCTCACGAGAATAGAAAGAAGGCCATTATTGGCGAGTACAAATAAACTAAACTGGACACAAGTTCGCATCTATATTCTGCTGATCAGTCAGAATATAATGCAGATCCATATCTCAATATATAGATCCAGTCGGGTACCCAGGCACTACGGCCCACGTCGAGGCACCAGTCATCCCGGTCCTCAGGATTCAGACACACTCAATCCCAAAATATCATTATCCAGTCCATCGCTTAGCAACCGGGACAATCGGTATGCTTTGATATATTCCAAACACTAGAATATATCAATCTCCGTGTGTTACCAACAGAATATGAATCAAGAATCCAAAGAAACGGAGAAATCAAGAATTGAAATGAAAGATGAACAAAGGAATAGGGATTGTATATTAGTGATCAAGAACAATAATCAAGAGAATGTAAATGTGATAAATATTTGAATCAATATCACTATTCTGAAAGTAGAATAGAGGAAAAACTTGCCTTCTGCGTGACTTACTGCAATTGAATCACTTATGTCTATCACCTTGGACTATTACCGACTCAACTGGCCTGGCTGGCTTAGCTTCTGTTGGCAAAACAGACTGGTTAAGTCACGTCGTACTTAATTTGCATCTTGAATCGACTTCAAACCGATCCTAACATCTACCCATGCGCTTATGACTGACTCATGTATTACATATAAGCAAGTAAGACTCGATTAACCACGTAATACACATAAGCACATAAGCACATAATCCTTTTTATGGTTAAAATAATTTTTAAAACCAAAATCGACTCGCTGTTCGCTCAACTGATCGTTATCTGACTTGTTTCCCATTTTTCCGGAATTTTTCGGACTCGTCTCGGCACGTAACTTGACTGATAATCAAACAAGTTACAAAATCAACTAACTTCTAAAAGAAATTAAGCTTTGATATTATTTTTAATGAAAAGGATTCATTTTTCTGAGTTAACAGGCTTTCGTTTCACGCAAAACGGACTAACGGTTGAATTATTATTAATTAAATACTGATAATTCCATTTATTAATCATTATAAATAATTATTACTAATTTTTAAAACCCAAAAATAATTTTTAAATCATTATTTAAGAAAATCAGAATTAAAAATAATTTTTCTATAATTTTTTTGAAATTAAAATGAATTTATTATGATTTATTGAAAATTATTTGATTAATTATCAAAATAATTAATCACTTTTAAATAATTAATAAGTAATAAATAAATAATAAATAATTAAGAAAATAATTCAATCTGATTTTTAGAAAATAATTCAGAATTATTTATAATATAAATTAATTAATTAAATAATTAATTAATCAATTTACAAAATAAATAAAACTGATTTTTAAAATTAATAAAAATAAAAATAATAAAAATAATTTCCAAAAACAGTTGTCAGAAAACCATCCCTGACAAAATCAGATCAAACCCGGGTATTTTACACGGGTCAAACGGGTCAAAATCCGGGTCGTGAAGAACACGCCGGATTTTGCCCAGAATCCGGCCACCGGTGCAGAATCCGGTGAGCCACTTTCAGGCCAAAAACGGAACCGTTTGGTTCGTTTTTCACAGGGTTTCAATTCCAAATCGTTCTGGCAATCTAATTCTGGCAATAACATCACAGAATAACCCTCGGGTCATCTTTTCCGATCAAAATCGACATGAACTCCGGCCAAAAACCCAAATCATTCATTTGTACATAAAATCAAACGTTATATAGTGCAAAATGAAGCTAAGAACATATACAATCAAAGCCCTAACATTACAAGAACCAAATATTCACAGAAATCATCGAGTTGTGTTTTGAAAATTCGACCTAAACCCTAGAAATCGTGAATCACTATCCAAGCATCGTTTGTTCAATTAAACACCATGAATCGACTGTAAATCATCTAACAAAGCTATATCAATCATCAAAACATCAAAATAACCCCAGAATCAAAAAGCCCTAATTCGAACATAAACCCTAGAAATCAAAAACGATGCAATAAAACGTGAAATTGATGCAAGAAACAGAAAGAACGGATCAAAACCTTCGATTTGAGTACTTGAATCACATGATTTGATGTTGTAATCAGCGAGAAATCACGACTTGATTCTTCGACCCAAACCTGTTCTTCCCGACCCGATTTCAGAGAATTTTTGGTAATTTTGCAGATTTTAATGATTAATTATAATTAATTAAATAAAAATTAGGCTATTTATAATAGTAAAAATAATACTCCTAATTAAAATTAAGGGGCTAATTATACATTAAATAAAAATATTGGGCCCTAATTTTTATAATTTTTGAGTATTAAAATTTAATTTATAAATATTTTATATATGCAATATATATGCCAAAAATTCCCAAAAATTGTGAATAATGCAAAAATGCAAAGAAATAATATAAATGAAAGTCCTATAATTTTATAAAAATAAAAATGTGATTTTTGTGGGGTTTTTGACACCCAATGGGGCCCGGAAAAATCATTTTTCGCAAAACGAGAAAATTTATAAATTATCTAGATGTTCAGAACAAGGCGATTGTAAAAGCCATTTGATGAAAAATAAGGCCCAATATTTTATTTGAAATACTGGCTTTAAAATCATCGTTTGGGTCGTAAAACATTTGAAATAAAACCTATAAATGCATAATAAAATATCTGAAAAATACCTTAAAAATACAGAAATGACATAGGATACATGTATCACGTAACATTTAGGGTTTATCAGATAATCACACATAAATGACACATTAATTCACATATTTTATTATAATCATGATATAATATAAACGTAAAGTTCCCAGTCGTTACACAAACGGCCCTGACCATCTTGACTTCAACTTTCCAGGAAAAAGACGGAGACGATAGTCGAACAAAAGAACTTGTTTCCCCGGCACAAATGATTTGAGCACTAGACCCCGATCGTGCCACCTCTTAACTTTCTCCTTATACATTTTATTGTTCTCATAAGCTTGAAGTCGAAACTCGTCGAGCTCATTTAATTGAAGCATCCTCTTCTTTTCAGCCGCATCCAAATCCAGATTCAATTTCTTCAAAGCCCAATACGCTTTATGCTCTAGCTCCACCGGCAAATGACACCCATTACCATAAACTAACTGATACGGTGACATCCCTAACGGAGTCTTGTATGCTGTTCGATATGCCCAAACAGTTTCATCAAGCTTCAAAGACCAATATTTTCTTGATGGACACACAACTTTCTCTAAAATGTGCTTGATTTCCCTATTAGATACCTCAGCTTGACCATTCGTCTAAGGATGATATGCCATAGCAATGCGATGATTCATATTATACCTTTGTATCATAGAAGTGAACTTGCGGTTATAGAAATGCGATCCCTCATCACTGATTATGACTCTTGGAGTCCCAAATCTTGTGAATATTTGCTTGTGAGGAAAATTAAGCACTACCTTTGCATCGTTCGTTGGCAACACCTTAACTTCAACCCATTTTGACACATAATCAACCGCCAACAAGATATACTAATTGTTACAAGATGAGACAAATGGCCCCATGAAGTCAATTCCCCAAACATCAAAGACTTCGACCTCGAGAAGCACATTAAGAGGTGCCTCATTCCTTTTGGACATATTACCCACACGTTGACAATGATCACATTTCAAAATGCACTGATGAGCATCTTTAAACAAAGTTGGCCAAAAGAACCCTGCTTGAAGAATACAAGATGTTGTCTTTTCTCCACCATAATGTCCTCCATAAGTCGTTGAGTGGCAATCTCGCAAGATCCCCCCCCCCCGTTTCGCTGTAAGGAATACATCTCCTGATGATTTGGTCAGCTCATTGGTGAAAAAGAAATGGCTCATCCCACATATACCACTTCACTTCATACAACAATTTCTTCCTTTGAGCAAAAGTCAACTCTGGAGGTGTAACATTACTTACAAGGTAGTTCACTATATCGGCGAAACACGGTTCTTCTACTTGCACTCCAAATAATTGATTATCGGGAAAAGACTCATTAATCAAAGACTTATCTTGTGAAGTAGCAATTGGGTCCTCTAAGCGAGAGATGATCGGAGACTTGATTTTCATTCCCTTTTCTGTCCTTGATCTCTAATTCAAACTCCTGAAGTAAAAGAACCCATCGAATCAACCTTGGCTTCGAGTCCTTCTTCGAGACGAGATATCGAATTACTGCGTGATTAGTGAAAACTGTCACCTTCGTCCCAAGTAGATAAGATCAAAATTTCTCAAAATCATAGACGATAGCCAAAAGTTCTTTCTCAGTAGTGGTGTAATTCAGTTGAGCACCATTAAGAGTCTTACTAGCATAGTAGACTACATGAAATATGTTGTTCTTACGTTGCCCAAGAACTGCTCCAACTGCATAGTCGCTTGCATCACACATCATTTCAAATGGTTCAGACCAATCAGGTGCAGTTATGACAGGTTTCGTGATCAGACTCTTCTTCAATGTTTCAAAAGCAGCAAGGCACTCATCATCAAACTTGAAAAAGAACGTCTTTCTCTAGAAAATTGCACAATGGCTTCAAAATCTTTGAGAAGTCCTTGATGAAACGCCTATAAAAACCCGAATGACCAAGAAAACTGCGAATTCCCTTAACAGATATGGGTGGAGGAAGATTTTCAATCACCCCTACCTTGGCTTTTTCCACCTCAAGCCCCTTGCTAGAAACCTCGTGACCAAGAATGATGCCTTGGCGCACCATAAAATGACATTTCTCCCAATTGAGAACAAAGTTGGTCTCAACGCACCTTTTCAGCATTAACCTAAGATTGTGCAAGCATTCATCATAAGAAGTTCCAAAGACCGATAAATCGTCCATGAACACTTCTACATTATTTCCAATCATATCAGAGAAGATAGCCATCATACATCTCTGAAAAGTGGCTGGCGCTCCACATAGCCCAAAAGAAACTCTTCGGAATGCAAAAGTGCCGAAAAGACATGTGAATGTAGTCTTTTCTTGATCTTCTGGAGCGATACAAATCTGATTATATCTCGAATAGCCATCCAGAAGATAATAGTAATCATGCTCAGCCATTCTATCAAGCATCTGATCAATGAAAGGAAGAGGGAAGTGATCCTTCCTTGTAGCCTTGTTCAGCTTCCTATAATCCATGCAAACTCTCCACCCCGTAACTGTTCATGTAGGAATGAGCTCATTCTTCTCATTTTCTACTACAGTGATACCACCTTTCTTTGGCACACACTGAACTGGGCTCACCCATGAACTGTCAGAAATAGGATAGATGATCCATGCATCTAGCCACTTGAGGATTTCTTTCTTCACAACCTCTTTCATGATCGGATTTAGCCTTCACTATTGCTCAACAGTAGACTTGCATCCTTCCTCTAGCAAAATTTTGTGCATACAATAAGAAGGGCTGATTCCCTTGATATCTGCTATAGTCCAACCAATTGCCGATTTGAACTCTCTAAGAATTCTCAAAAGCTTCTCCACATCGGTACCTGACAGGTCAGATACAATAATAACAGGCAAAGTAGATGCATCACCTAAAAATGCATACCTCAAATATTTAAGTAAAGGTTTAAGCTCAAGAGTAGGAGCTTCCTCAATAGATGGCTTGAGGCGCTTCGGAGAACTTTTCAACTCCTCCAATCCAAGAGATTCAAAAGGCATATCCATCTTTCGCTTCCAGGGAGAAGCATTCAGATATTACAAGTGCTCATCACCGTCGTCATCTTCACTATTAGAATTCCCCAATAGGGCTTTCTCTAAGGCATTGGACCTTAGCAATCGATCGAGTTCAGAATTAACCACAGTATCGACCATTTCCACCTTAAAACACTCCTTATTTTCTGTAGGGAATTTCATGGCATTGAACACATTAAAAGTCACATCCTGATCCATCACTCGCATGGTAAGCTCACCTTTTTTCACATCTATCAAGGTTCGACCAGTAGCCAAGAAAGGTCTTCCCAAGATTATGGAAATTTTTTTATCCTCCTCGAAATCAAGAATTAAAAAATCAGCAGGAAAAATGAGTTTATCCACCTTGACCAAGACATCCTCCACAATACCTCGCGGATATGTAATAGAACGATCGGCCAACTGCAAAGTCATGTATGTAGTCTTTGGATCAGGCAAGTCCAACTTTTTGAAAATTGACAAGGGCATCAGATTGATGCTAGCTCCCAAGTCACATAGACACTTATCAAATGACACCTTTCCAATTGTGCAAGGAATAGTGAAGCTTTCAGGATCTTTAAGCTTCGAAGGCAATTTCTGTTGCAGCACAGCATTGTATTCCTCTGTGAGAGCAACAGTCTCTAAGTCATTAAGCTTCACCTTCCTAGAGAGAATACCTTTCACGAACTTCGCGTAACTAGGCATTTGCTCAAGAGCTTCAGCGAAAGGTATGTTGATGTGAAGTTTCTTGAACACCTCCAAAAATATCGAAAACTGCTTATCCAGTTTCTTCTTCTGCAGCCTCTTAGGAAAAGGAGGTGGAGGATAGATTTGTTTCACCCCTGTATTCCCCTCAAGAGGAGTGTGCTCAACAGTATTCTTCCTTGGTTCCACTTCGGCTTCCTTCTGCACTTCTTCATCAGCCTCCACTTCAGACTCTGGAGTCTTAGCTTGTTCAGGATTCGCAACCTTACCAGACCTCATTGTGATTGCTTTAACATGCTCCTGAGCTTCCTTTTTGCCGGACACTTCAGTATCACTCGGAAGCGTGCCAGGTTGACGATTTAGTAATGCATTAGCAATTTGCCCAATCTGATTCTCCAAGGTCTTGATAGAGACAACTTGGCTCTTGCACATGAGTCTCAACTCCTCCAATTCAGATTTTTCATTAGCTTGAGGTAACTGCTGAAGTTGAAGTTGTTGCTTCGGGGCATATTGCGATTGCTGAAAACTAGGAGGGTTATACTTCCTTGCTGTATATGGATGTAATATTGTTACACCGCATTCTGATTGTTACTCCAGCTGAAGTTAGGATGATTGCGGTTATTTGGATGATAAGTGGCTGGAGATTGCTGTTGTGATCTCTGAAAGTTGCTCACAATTTGAGATGATTCGCTAGAAATAGCACACTGCTCAGTTTCATGTGCCCCCGCACAAAGCTCACAAACCCTAGTGATCCGATTAACTCCATAATTAGCCAAAGAGTCCACTTTCATCGTCAAAACTTGAAGTTGAGCAGCTATAGCAGTAGCTTAATCCACTTCCAGAATTCCTGCTACCTTTCCTTGCAACATCCTTTGTGTACGATTCTGGTATTCATTGGCTGCCATTAGCTCAATCAACTCATAAGCTTCGTTCTAGCTTTTATCCCATAAGGCTCCACCAGATGCTGCATCGAGCATAGGTCTAGATTGTGCACCTAAACCATTGTAGATAATTATCCAATCAGCCACGCCATGGTGTGGACACTTCCTTAGCATCTCCTTATATCGATCCCAAGCCTCACACAGAGATTCACCAATTTGCTGAGCAAACTGAGTAAGAGCATTCCTGATTGCAGCAGTCTTCGCCATAGGAAAGAATTTAGTGAGAAACTTTTGAGCAAAATCATCCCATTTTGTGATAGACCCTGGTGGTAGAGAATGTAACCAACACTTCGCTTTGTCCCATAAAGAGAATGGGAATAGTCGCAGCTTGATAGCATCTTCAGACACATCGTTGAACTTGAAAGTGTCGCAGATTTCGATAAATCCCTGATGTGCATGTTGGGGTCTTCAGTAGGAGAACCCCCAAACTGAACTGAGTTCTGTATCATCTGAATCGTGCTCGACTTGATCTCAAAAGTGTTAGCCGCGATGGATGGCCTGATGATGCTTGACTGAATATCATTGATCTTAGGCTTAGAATAGTCCATCAAAGCCTTAGTATTATCTGCTTGATCTCCCATCTCTAATAAAGGTGGTTCTTCAATTTTCTCTTCTTCTACTACTTTCTCTTCGTCCTCAAAATCTTCCCTTCGATCCTCTACAACTTCTTCCTCGTCTTTATCCAGAATTCTCCTACGAACTCGCGAACGTGTTTGCATAAACAATCGCTAGATGACCTGAAATATGACAAGAAAAAGAGTAGGTAAGTAACAATGTCCGAGTCAATGAACTTTAACAATCACTAATGACAAACACATAAATTAAAAGTTAACACTGCAGTCCCCGGCAGCGGCGCCAAAAACTTGTTAGGGCTAAACACGCGCTAATAATTCACGCAAGTATACGCATTCGCAAGTAATATAGAATTGTTTCTAGTTCGTTCCCACAGAGTCTGGATTTGGTTAACTAAGTAATTTATGCACTTATGCACCGATGATATGGTTATTATCCAATACTAAGACGATAACAAATTGAGGTTGATTATAACTACGAATTAAACTAACAATTATAACTAAGAGAGTAAAGAGGGTTATATATTATATGAGACAAATATGGGATTCTAACTTCATTAAATACTTCATTAAATAGCCTTATTGTTCTTAGCATGCAATGGTGATGCCACTAATCAGATAACACGAGACTGCTAAACGCCAACTTTCATTGCACGAATGACATACTATCAGACATCCACAAAAGAGATAGAAGCTGAATAGATACAAATTATATTGAGACCCTATATGTCTATAGAATTTGACAACATAAAGGTTTAAAGCATAAGTTATCTATCATGATTACACAGAGCAAGTAAGATGGTTAAAATTACCTACGAATCATGCATAACAATAACACATGAACCTATGCTAGCATGGCAAGTTCTAAATACTTAAATTCACTATCGCTTCATTAAAGATTAACACGCTATCTTATAAGTTCACGATTCTTATAAGACGAATAAGCACAACCAATACTAGGTTATCATACAATCACCACACACTAAGGTATCGAAACAATTTAACTAAAGAAATCCATAAGTAAATTCGCTAGAACCCCACTATAACGATTAGCCCATAATCGGACTCATCATTAACGTGGGTTTCGATGAAAGCATGGTATAATAAACGTAGTCTTTATACTGAATAGATAACAAAATCAAGTATGAAACAAGAGTAAGGTTCACAAATAAGAAAACTAGCATCCAAGTTACAACTTAGAACAAAGATTCACAAGTAAAAATAAGATCTTCTTCGTCTTCGTCGAATCGTGCTAACACTGTCTTTTTACGGCTCTCCTTGTGCTCTAGTACGTCTCTCCTTTGAAAACGTCCTTTATTTGAATATATATAGCAGCCCATGCAAGATAGAAATCCTCCAATTGTATTCCATTAGAATCAGGATTCTGTGAACCCGACCCGGCGTGGCCACGCGCTTGACCAGCGCGGGCGTGCTGCATTTCTGGAATTTGGGCGCGGGCACGCTGACCTCCTGTAAAAAAATCTGACTTCTTCATTTTCCTTGCTGCTTTGAGCCGGATTTCCACGAGCTTTTATTCCAACACCACCTTAACACCAAATTAGCACCAAAATAATGTTAATTCACCTGATTACCTAGATAATGCCTGAAATGCAAAAACACTAGAAAACACATTAAAATACCAACAACTTGAGTACAAATGCATTAATTCAAAGTTTAATAGAGCATTATAAAGTGTCATAAATGTCATTCAACAACGACATTGCAGGACGTAGCTGACAGTTAGGTTTGGGGAATAGAGCTAGAGACTAAGTCCAACAATGCCCCTATTTCAGAGAAGTAAAACTCAACCGCAAGACCGATTCTATAGGCATGATCGAACAATGAGAGAAGGGATAAGGATGATTCATATATGGGGAGAAAAAAGTGGAACAAACAAGAGAAGATCGAGGGGATATAAAATACAAAAGGCAAGCATGGATAAGGGAGAGGGTGGTATTACAAAACTCACACAACAAAGCATTATAGAAAACATACAGACTTTAGTTCTTGCACGAGGAAGGAGATCATCTCGCATTATACACCTCTACACAAAACAAACACGAAGCCTAAGAACACATAAATGATAATAGACATGATGTATAATAGAGATTTTGTATCAAATCAAACACCTTGTAATCGTTATTAAACAATTAGTGGATTTTATTTAGGTTAGGTACATAATATCACCCGCGGCTTTTTCCCGTTCTCGGGTTTTCCGCGTCACCAATTTCTTGTGTCATTTTCTTTTATATTCTTATTGTTTTATCTACATTTCACAAATTGAACATTAAACCAACTTTAGAAATTAACCTACAAAAATTGATAAAAACATTATTCAATAAACACAATTCGAGGTAAAATCAGTCATAATTTAGGTGTTACAAACTATCAGCCAGTTTAGGGGAATGGTTAAGAGGATCTTCATCTTCACCTTCAGTTGTTTGTCGAGATTTGTGATTCTTTAACGCTTTCTGAAGTCACGGACAATGCCTTGAGATTGAAGTTGTTCTCATATTCTGTGAGAGACATTGTAAAATATTGGTTGAACAATTTCACCATCTTCGGTGACTACTTAGAATGACTGGCAGAAAAAATGCTGATGAAATATTTTCCTCTGACAAAGAATGCAAAACTCGGTAATGAGATTAATTCTTTTCAGCAGATGGATGATGAATCTTTGTATGAGATATGGGAGAGATTCAAGCCTTTATTGAGAAAATGCCCACATCATGGTATTCTTCATTACATTAAGATGGAGACATTCTATAATGGTCTCAATGCTCAAATAAAATTAGTGATTGATGCATTTGTAAATGGGGCTCTGTTGACTAAGACTTATAATTATGCATATGAGATTTTTGAGACAATTGCAACAAATAATTATCAGTGGACAACTAGCTCAAATTGAAAAGAGACATGTCCGTTTTGTAACATCTAAGGGTCCTGGACGAAATTAAAAAAATGTACCCCCAATTTTTTCTTCCTTAATTTAATATCATACGATAATACAAATTAAGATTACATTAATAATAATATTATATTAATGCTAAAATTAATAACAATTGACAAAATACAATAGCAAAAGTTAGGCTTTTGTATTCGAATGCCATAAAATATAACAATTATATAGATAATAACCAAATCACGATAAGAAAAAGAACCAAGAAATTTTCAATCACAAATCACGCAATTTAAATCAAACAATACATTATGAATGCAAAGAACTTTATAATAATAAATCTTAAACCTAACATATAGAATTAGAAAAATGTGTCGCATAAAGACGAAAACGAGCTAACATTGTCAATTTTTCAAATAACATATAGTAATATTCACGATGAGACAAGTACAAAAATATATATTGATTATATTTTTGATTTTTATTAAAAATAAATAAATATATATATATTATTAAAACTTTTCAAATTTTAGACCCTTTCAAAAGTATGACCTAGGCAGGTCATCCTTTTTGTCCTAGGTGAAATATATGAGGTTGACATATTGACCTCAATGGGAGCTCAAATGTGATTCACGGAGAATTTGCTTTAAATGTTAATCGATGAGTAAGTTAGTGATTTCACAAGTTAGTCACATCAAAAATATATCATGCGTGTATTGTAATGAAGAGCATAATTATGACAATTGTCTTTCAAATGCTAAATCTGTCTGCTACGTTGGGAATCAAAATAAAGTGCCTTTACTAAAATATTTGTAATGAATCATGGAAACAACCCAAATAAAGTGCCTTTACTGAAATATTTGTAATGAATCATGGAAACAACATCCCAAACTAAATTTCTTGGAGTAATCAAGGTGCTACTTCTCGAAATTCAGCCAATACCTTTGGGCCAAATAATCCGCCTAAAATTCAGTAATCTCTGTCTCAATTTAATTGTTTAATTTAATTTTTATACGTAATTTAAAGTGCATTGATCATATATATCGGTTAATTTTTTTTCAAATTTTATTTTGGAATTTTTTTTTAAATTTTATTCATAAATAAAAAATTTAAAAAATAATCAAAGAAATTATACTATCAAGCCACCCTAAAATACGTGTAAAAATTAAAATGGACAAGCAATTTACAATAGCTATAACATTGAACATTTTAATTTTAGGTCCTAATATCAACCACAAATTCATTAATTACATTGCTAAAATGATAAAGTGGTGATGATTTTGTAATATTTTAGAAAAAATGGTAAAATTATAATTTCACCGCTATTTTATTGACTCTTTTTTCCCTTAAATACTAATTTATGTATTCATTAATTATTTTGCTGAAATGATTAAGTCGTGGCGATTTTTTATTTTTTTGAAAAAATAATGCTAAAATTGTAATTTTATAGTTCTTTTATTGGTTTTTTACGCTCCGTGGTTATTTAATATATAGAAGTGGATGAATGAATCTTTCAGAATTACGGTCGCGGATTCCTTAAGATAAAAATAATAATGTTAGAGGTATTAAATTGAATACATTAACTACACCAAAACGGCGCAACAATCCAAACGCTGTTCCTTGACTTCCTTCTCCCCTCTTCTTCATCTTGTTTCAGAAAACCCTTGCCCTGATCAATGCGAATCAAGAACTTTGTCGGTACCGGATTCAAATAAAAATTTAGATACTACTATAATTGATAATTGTAGCGATTGGAAGCACCGTCTCCGATTCCCGATTCGAAGTCCCAAAAAACGGTGTCGTCACAACAAAAAAAACTACTACTATCGGAGAAGAAGATAACGTTGTTCTTCCCTTACTAGACCCACATAAATTGGTTTACATATGAAGCATATATTACTTTCAACTTACTATTTGACATCCAAAAATTACAAAAAGGTTCATTCTTGTATTTATCTGCAACGGTTACAAAATTTGCCTCGCAATGACTTCAATCATAACCTAGTTGGATCTACTACCTGTTTACTTATAAAGAGAGATTAAGAGGACGTAAATTTGCATACATATGATTTCTCTATCAACAAGATATTTGGTATGCGGGGGCGTGAAATTATTGTCTCACTGATTACCCATATTTTTTTATTACCCACTCAACTATCCCAATAGATACACACAAATAATCTATATATACACACAAAAAAACTTCCTGGCAAAAACTTCCTGGCGGGAAATTATAATTTTAATATTTTTGAAACCCAATAAAAAAGTTTGAAAATATAAGATGTTAATTAAAAAAAACATATTTTTAAGTTGTGTTATATTGTTAAAAACGTAATATCAAATATTGTTTACGGTCTACAAACATGACTTAAATAATGAAATGAATTAAAGAAAAAATGAAAAAAAATGAAATGGTTGAATAACGTGAAATAATGTTCCATTTTTATATTTAACGAAAACGTGATTTGAAGATATGTTTTAAAGTGGGGCCATCTTTTTAAAAAATGACATTGAGAATCATTTTCCCCCAAAGAGGGACAATTGGGGTCTTTTTTTTCAAAATATTGAAAAAAAATATATTTGTAACCTGACAAAAAAAAGTTATTTTTTTCATGAAACTCGTATATTATTCACGTTATGTTCACGCCCGTTTGAAAAATCTTAAAATAACTAATTTATGACTTAAAATTATAACTAAAAATGATTAAGTGATTTATAAGTGATAAGTGGATAAATATTTATAAGATATATAAGTATTTTGATAATTTTATTTATAAGTCATAATTTTTTTTATTTAAATAAATTAAAATAAATAATTTTTAAATATAATCATCTTATTTCGTGAATTTTAGATCAGATTAACATTTTAAAATTCATTTTTTAAAATTCAAGTTAATAAAAAGGCAAAAATTTAAAATAAGTTTAAAAAAAATACGTCATTGCTAATATTCAACTTATCAGCTTATAAGTTAAAAATTCAACTTATAAGTTGAGTCAACAAACACTCCTCGATAAGTATTTACGAGAGCTTATAAGTTAATAAACCCCCACTTATATCATGCTGCCAAACAGGCCCATTGTTGTACATTTCTCTTGACCTTCACTAATTTCTATGCCAATTAGGCCCTCTTCTCACATTGTAACACAATTGGAGTACTAATTCATTCCTAAATGCAATCACCTGTCATACATTCGAAAATCGTACTAATGTCTTAAATTTCATGCACAGGGTTAACAATGATATGTAGATATATTAAGACGCTAGTTAAATCCATTACAACAAAATAAGAGCTCTCCTATGTGCTACATAATCCTACGATTGACATTTCTGCCTCAGCATGGAAGTGATGATATTCCCTTCACCGAACTAACCAAAAATGAATCTGCACATGGTGAAAAGATGCGGCCAAGATCTATCACAACTCAGAATTTGCAGAATTATCGGTAAGCTGCCTAGCTAAAATGACCCTGTCCAGTGTTTGGTCCGGAACAGTAATGCCAGTGATTTCCATATCTGCAACTATAGCAAGAGATGCATCAAGCTCCCCGAGGTCAAGGCATAGGGTGATAACTTCATCATACAAAGGACTGCAACGACGAAGATGCACAATTAGAAAGAGAACGAAAGTCGGTATCTGATTTCTACCAAATATTACAAAAATGCAGCCAGGTGTCTTTTAAAATTAGTAAACTGTCCAACACGCAACATCTATAGACACTAGATGCTTCATTTAGGCAAAAAAAAAAAAAAAAGAAGCAAAAGCTTCTCAATAATGCGGAGTCTAGGATGGGGTATTCACCAACCCCGCCTGATACCGATCCTGATCTACGGTGGGGATTCAGGTATTTTTTCGGGTTCAGAGCGGGGAACAGATATCGGGTAGGGATCCCCGATTCCCATTCCTTGATCCCTATATTTAATAAAAATTATTTTTTATATGTACATTTAGTAATTTACGGTTTTGGGACAGAAGTTTTGAGTTTCCGGTCAGTTAAAAAACTACGCAAAAATATCGACTCAATTTCGGATTGACCCAAAATGACCTGAAAATAGATAGTATACATAATATATATAATATATAGTACAGATCTAATATTTTTATATGTGTGTGTATATATTCAAGTTTCTGTTATATTAGAATATATGAGCTGCAACTACAATTTTTTCCTTAATGACTGGATTCGCCTGATTTCCTCTTACACACACCTACTCGTATGTTTAACTGGAGTTATATAGAACTTTGGGTTTAAGTATGGTTTCGAAGTTGGAATTCTGAGTTTGAAAGTGGTTGTAATGATATGCTAGTTCTAATTATGGGGTCGACACGAATTATTTAGGGTCGAGTTCAGGTCTGACAAAAATCTACACGTTTCTGGTCGGGTTGGTCCAAAAATATGACTGAGTATCGCCAACCTGACAGGTATCGGGCCGGCTTTTGGGATTGGGTTGGGATTCAGTGATCGTAAATTATACCTTGTCCGAAAGTAATTAATCCCCGTCCCTACATGACCCGAGGACCATCCGTAGTTCCCTATTTAGGGACATATATCTGTGCTAGATATGTCTCTGATTAACGGAGATATAATTGGATATAACTTGCTTAATACTCCCTCCGTCCCATCCAATTGTATACAGTTTTTTTCAATGCTCGACACGCATTTTAAGGTGAATATAAAGTATACTTCCATAATTCATTTTTGAAATTTTCTTTTCTGTATTAAACTTTAAACAACAAATTTTTATTCAGAAGAAAAAAAAATTAAAAACTATTTACAGAACTATACTTTAAAGGAGCATTAAAGTGCGTGCCGAGCCCCCGCTCCCCAATCTATCCTACCTAGGGGGACAGAGGGAGTAATATATTATGAGTGTACAACTGTAATACAAACAAATGTCCTCCCCCCGTCTAAACCTTCGTCCCATCTTACTCTGATTCTTATTTTTTGGTTTCGGTCTCTGTACCCATGTTACACACTTGACACTCACAGACAACACCTATTATGTGTCAGATCCTTAAACTGAAATGCAGACACTTTGACCAACTAAAATCTTACATATGAGTTAAACCTAAGCTGCAAAAAGAAAAATTACAAGTAGAAAGGAAGCATTAAATTTGGCAAAAGATATATCAAATGTAAAGGAGAACAGGATACCTAATTTGTGAAATCGTTTACAAAAACAATGGTTGATTTGAGTTGAACGGTATTTTTCTGTAGGTGTCTTTTAATAAACTAATATATTTGCTTATAAATAAATATGTTGTGAGCCTATCCCCTCCCTTGATGAAGAGCAGGGCAGTATTCCTCTGTCAAGTGATTTTAGAGTTCAACACGCGGTTATGTGTCAAGGGTGTGTAGGTCCGAGGGTGCCTCCGCACTAGAAAAAAAAGAAGCAAGGTGCCCTTATCACCATGCTGTTCATCGGCATCCTGGAAAAAAACAAGGTATCCTTAACCATGTTGGTTGTCATCTTCTCCATCCGAGATTTTAAATCCATTACACTGGCTCATCCCATCTAATATATGCTTTCACCAGAACCATTTAAGATGGACTGTAATAACCATCCCTAATTTAATTTGTCGCTTGGAGACAACTCCATAATCATCTTCTCGATCTAGGAACTTGTCTGTATTGTGGAAACTAGGGTGATAACTACTAAGCCTGCAACTTATATGTGAGTTTTTAAATATACATCACAAGGTCCGTGCGTGTGTGTGGCGCCATGACTAAGATGTCTACTCCCTGTACTATGAGCATGCACTCCATGTTGTTCCTACCACGGTTCAGGCCCTACCAGTCTGAAGGTTCAGTAACACTTTTAAGAAGCATGTCAATCCATAGGATCACAACAAATGCACAGAGCAGTCCTAACAGGAAACAAGTCATAACAAAGCCCTAAAACCCAAGTCAGCCAACAGATACACCTTACACGAATGATACAATACAGACATACAAACAGATATATAAACACACGAATGATACGATGCAGGCAATTAACCGAGAACGATGATAGGATAGATGAAGATTTTGAAAATCTTCAAAAAGAGCCTGGAGATGATTTTTAGTTATGTTAAGTTGTCAACTGTTGAGAAGACCAGAACCAATCTAAAGGGCTTGTAGTTGATTCTCTATCTTTATTTTGTTACCATGACTTCGTATTTGTGCCTTGAGTTTGAATATGGTAATCATTAACATGTTTTATGACAATATAATTTGCTTATAACCATGGTTGTCACGGAGCTCGACTAGTCGCGACTAGTCGAGCAGTCGAGAATGAGAAGATGACTTAACTTGTCGACTGGAGAAAATTGGATATTTTGGGCGACTAGTCGACTGACTGGTCGACTGGGCGACTAGTCCGGTCGACTAGTCGTTCCAGGTTATCGACTAATTCATTTTAAAGACCCAAATCTGGTTGCAATCTGGTTGAAAACCATTTTAACAGAAAATTCAGCCCTAATTTCTAATCAAATGATAAAAACCCATCCCAAACAGATGCTCTTCAGACCTTTTCCACTTTTCAGATCTTCTTCAACCCTAATTTACAGTAAGCTTCTTTTTCTTTTTTCTTCGTATGTATATATATACATATATGTACAATAGTATAAGTATATATGATATAACCTTATAACTGTATACATATATTATGTATGTATTTATATATACACGAATTTGCGCGTGTATATACATAAATTTATTCATGTATGTATGCAATTGTAAGTTTTCCATCAGTTGTTTACCCGTGAGACTAAGTTTAAACTGTAAATTATAATAAATAACAAAGTTGTAACAAATCATCATCCTTGGATATGAAATATAAGGACCTAAATACAATATTTTGGTAGATGTTGGAAACTTGAAATTTAGAAGTCTAAATTATAATATATATAAATATATATGCTATATTATATTTAATTACCTTTTTTTTTGCTCGACTAGTCTATGACTAGTCCACGACTTAGCGCCGTGACAACCATGCTTATAACATGTTAAATTTATCGTTTCTGCATTTTTTGCAACTCTTGCGCTCTTTTTAAAAAGCACGCTTATAGCATTGCACTTATGCTCCATGAGGCCTTAGCGCTTCAATGCACATATCGCATTTAATAATTCTGAGTCCTATGAAGTATTACTCAATTAATTTTATCCTCCATTCTGCAACGAGATAATTATGAGCAAGGAAAACTTAAAACCATATCTCTATGTAGCATTTTCAACATACCTTCCAAATGAGTAACCCAAACTGTGAGTCGCTTGCAAAATTTTCAAGAAGGCTGATGGGACAGGAGCTCGTATAGCTGCTCGCAAAATCATTGCGCAATCTCCAATTGTCGGCACACCACCCAACTCTATTACCTGAAATATATTTCGCAAATCATGAATTTCTTACAAACATACAGCAAAAAAAAGCATAAGAATGGGAAAGTAGATATTCTTAAATATGATACTCCCTGTTCGTCACAAATATGTGTCAATCATTCATGATGACATCATGATATGGAAAAAACATGTACATACTGTCTGGATATGATAGACAAGATATACACACACGCGCGCGCGCGCACACACGCATATCATTTACGCCTCCCAACCAGTAACTGACTATACTGCACAAAGCTATATATATTTATTAAGCCAAGCAGATTTGGTAAAATTAACTCAGTCTCATTATCGGAAATTTAATAACAAAAGAAATGTTAGAATAATAGATAACATGTCAGCAAACTGACGTACTGGAAGACGTATATTTGATTAACTAAAACAATTATAACCGGTCCTTCATACTCCAGGACTAGAGAGGTTGTTTCCAAAAATATTACATTTATTTCATTAAATTATATAAGCCTAAGTAATAAGTCTAGGTTCACACCTCCTTCAACGTGAATGCATGCGCGGGTATGGGTGCTGATGGTCACAATTTGGATTATTGTAAAGAAATAAAAGAATCTTTGATATTATTGCTCCAGTGCAATTGTTTTACTATAAATAGACCTCCTAGGCTCATTGTACAGACACCTTTTGCAATCTCTCTTTTAGCTTGGCATACTGTAGTATAGTTTAGGACCTCTTACCTCTTATCACACATCTATTGCAGCTTTGTAGTGTTGTATAGTTTAGGAACTCAATACTTCTTTTCTTTCTTATAGTTTGTATTCAATAAAAAGTTCAAGTTTGTCTTCAGTTCTTGGTATGAGTTTTTATATTTATATTATTGTTGTTTCAATGATGCTTGGCTAAGAACCCAATATTAAGGGCCGGATGTAGTCAGTTGATAAACATGAATTTTATGGTGCATGTGCTTTATTATGATATATTTGTTTTAGTGATTGTCTGCAATATCTTATTTTTGTGAGTAATTTATTACGAGTCACACAAGTATAGTTCGGAGTTCGTATAGTTAGGATCCAAACAATTTTGAGGGTTGAACTAATTAGTAAATTTAATATAAAGTTAAGTTCATACCATACTTAGCCGGTGAAATATGTCCTTCAGACGTTCATATCATTAGTGCTAGTTTTATCGTTTTCATTAGTTCTATAAATTAACAACTTTATTCCCGTTCTCCGTGATTCCACCCATATTTGCGTTTGTCCTCAGGTACGCCCGTGCACTTGCGTTTTTTATTACTTACAGGATTTTTCCTCAACATTGCTTGTCTTTTATTTTGCCTGAAGGTATCATTAACAACATCACTACCCACCACAGAATCACTCACTTTAACATTATTAATTTGCTTCTCTTACCTGCACTTCCTCTCAAGTTGTCAACATACTTAAACAGAAATAAGTTACACAATATAATAGTCGCTTAATGATTCAGACTAGAATCTGATTCAATATGACTTGTCTTCAGGGGCCAAAAGCGGCAATGGGGCAGTGGATGTGCAATATTAGAGCAGTGATAAACTTCCGACCAAAATTATTAAAGATTAACAACAGTGCACAGGTTCCCATGAAAGACAGAGAAATTGAGTAACTTTAATCTTCCTCCCATATTTCCTCTGGTTGGCATTTGACAACATAGGAGAGTGGTTCCATATGTACGTTAACGAGACTCCGCTATAGTGGCGGGTTAATAAATGGCTTTACGATAAGCTACCACTGTTCTTTTTGTCTTCAGTATGGAGTTTAGTCATTGCTATAGTGAGTCTTGGCAATAGGGGAAAGCAAAAACCATTTATCTTGTTAAGCTACCAGTTGGTTATAGAAAAGAAACAGCTCGGTTTAAACTGCATAAACCTCTTCCCATAAAGTTCCGTTGGGGCTTCAAACTCATAAATCTCTCCTCAATGGAGTTGTATAGAAATTCTGAAAATTTTTGTTTCTAACCATACCCTAAAAATGACGAACCAAACTTTTATTGGTTGGTTCATGGTACAGTAGTAATATGGTTTTGTCCATTTCAATCAATTCTGGAAGTTCAGTGTTTTGCTAACGTTTTCTCACCCCTATGTGGTAGCAACAGTTGACTGTTAACTGTTGATTGGGTTACCAAAGGTCTGACAATCTTCAGCAAGTAATGTTAGTACGTACACTAATTTTCGTGGTCTCATGTTTAAAAAGTGACCAAGTTAAAATGCAACATAAGCAGGCTTCACAAGACATTCTTGCGAGATTAAAATTAATTATATGTGCATTTAGCCTCCAAATTTAAGATATTCTAAATGCTTCATAACCAGAGCAGAAATTATCTTCAGTACCTAATATATGTGAATGAGATTGGAGGCAGTAGGATGTTAATTAAGGGAAACCTGATACTCTTTGTTTTCTTGTCCACTACTATATTCTTCCATATTTGTCCAGTGCATACTATTGCGCACATTAAATTGCTAATAAAATAATGAAGTAATTTCCATATTATTCATGTACCAAAGGAAAAACAGGCAATTCCTAAAATAACCAAATTATCATCTCTCCTTAGAAGTTATGTCCCAATTGGAATACCATGCAAGTATAAGGTATAAAAGAAGATAGAGGCGTACTTTTAACATTAGTTTAGTGGCCAGCTCAACTTCCCATTCTTGAGACCATCTCCGAGGACTTCTGTTTTTCACTTCTCTTTCCCATGTCCAACCCCAAGCGTCAGCAATAGTGTACATATCAGATACGTCAAAAACTTTCCTCTTCCTCATCTCTTTAAAAGCTTCATGGATATTCTCTGGAAACCAGTCATCATCAATATCATCCTGCATCGAATTACATACATTAAAAAATACAGTTTATGAGTCACACTTCTACTAAAAGTCAAATCATATATTGGAACTTTAAAACCCCGTACAAATTAGCAATTCCACTTACAGTAGTACAAATTACCGGTCATAATAGTAAAGAATACACATAGCTTAAAGCATTGACTAATCATTAATGGTTGATTGTGAACGAGTTCTTTGATTTCATTTTAATTTTGGTTTTCAGTAGAACATCTATATAACTGTATTCAATTTTAAATAAAAGATCCTATAGCATGAGGCAATCTTTCTTTGAAAAGATATGGTATCACTTTAACAGTGAGCCCAACTTCTTACATTTAAAAACTTTTTTCTTTTAAGAGGCAATATGAGAGATGGAATTAAAATTTACACTTAGGAATGTCTCTCGTCTTTTTTCCTTGTTTGGGTGTAAAACATTAAAACAAAAACGTTTAACATACAAATGTAAACATTGCATCATGATTTTAAACAAAGTACTAATTATGCTAGAGGAAAGAAGGGTTGGTAGGCTTGACAAATGTCTTAATCCAGCATCATAAAACATCTGTTTGTACCGTCAATAAAGCCAGTGCATTCACTGACAACTAAAATGGGCTACTCGGGCTCCATAAGGAGTGTGGGACAAGATTAATATCAGAGTGTCAGACTAGAAACATTGGAAAATTAGGGTAAATATGAATATGTAAAGGACTTTGAAAATCAGGCGGCTTCTTGATTTTTCTCAAATCTGCTTCTTTCTTTCTTCTAATATATGTGTGAAATGCCCTACTTCTACAAAGTGTCTACATTTCACTCAAAGGGTCCTATTAATGATATTGACTATTGAGTCTCACTGTTCCATGGGAAGAATTCGATGGTATATGTAGTGGACTTCGCAGACTCCTGTAAGATGTTAACATCATCGATTACACTGATGTGGTCCTGAAGCTCAACTTTGGGATTTACAACTTTTTTGATTCATCTAACATGTCAATAGTTCAACACAGCTTCACCATTACCCCAAATCAAGAAGATGACTTTTCAGACAAATACTAGCATATTATTGACTTATACTTATACAGCAACAAACCTAATCGAAATTCAACAAACAATCTCTAGTCTTCTTTTCGCTACCAATTACCAACTCATAAATAAGAATAATATAATATTCAATCTACATAAATAATAGGTTATGTATCGTAAATAAAAGAAAGAAAAGGCTATGTTACTCGGACTCAACTAGAAGTGTCTGACATGGATACATGTCCAAGTATCGTACACGGAAACATTTTGAAAAATATGCATGTTTTTAGCCTAAAATAAGTGTCCAAGTCCGTGTGTCGAGTGTCCGACAGGGTACTCGAAGGTAAAACGAAGAGGAGTCCGAGTAACATAGTGAAAAGGAATAATAACAAAATGCAACTCTTGAATATTTAACACAAATAAAAAAGAAGGAAAAATTTCAACAAACATAGATTTCTCTTGATGTATATTTTTAAGCAACAAATTTTAAATTAGTTCAATCATAATGCAAGCCAAACAAAGAACAAGAAGCAGGCAATAATTAACTTTTATACCTCCACTGATGTTCGTGAAGTTCGTCTTCTTGATTTCCTTAATGTGCTTGGTGTTTGCTCCGAATCTTTTAGTAGTTGTACACCAATCATCTGAAGCGGTTTTGCTGCCTCAGCTTCCTTGTCCTTAGCCCTCCCATCCACCTGGATTTCAGTTTGTTCAACTTCTTCCTCCTCTTCATCTGCCTCATCATCTTCAACCTCTTTGGCAACATCATCAACAACATCGATATCATCCAAGACATCATGAGTATCAGACTCTATTACATCAAGTGACTTTCCATATTCGCCATTTAAACCTTCTCCAAGAAATCGACGTCTCCAGAATTCTGTATTTCCTTCCTCAAGCTTAATCCGTGAAATCATTTCATCTAGCTCTTCATCTATCTGTTTATTTTATCATATTCAAGTTAGAATCTTGGATATATACAGAAAAATGGTACTATACTGATCTATTTGACAAGGAAGGCAAGCACTATACAGGGCATGAACTGAAACATTAACCTCTTCTTCTTCCTCTTCCACAGTCGGAACCCAAAGGGGCCGACCTCTAGAGCGATTAATTCTCCTTGCTTTCTGTACACGCTGGTAAAGTATATTTCTGGTTCCATCAGTCGGCAGATCTTGCGCTTCTAGTTCTTCTTTTAGTTCGGACACTAACATCTTGCTAGCAGCTTTAGGCTTTAGAGCATTTTGGTCCGGGCCTTTGATAGTTTTTCTTAGGCTCTCCACCACACGGATATAATCAGATTCAGATACATCACCTAAAACCGAAGGTCCTTCGTTGCGCAAGGTTCTCAGAAGCTTCCTGTGATGCATTTTCCAATCTTCAAGGCATCTTTGCTTGAAGGAGGTTTCCATAGGGTTTGAATATACAAAACCCTCAGCGTCAGGATCCAGAGGAGTTTTTCCTCTTCGAGGAACCCATCGCTTGCGTTCACCAGTCAATCCACCCTCTTCGACGTACCTGTGTGCTTTTTAAAGTTAGTACTTAGTTGTAGTTTCTTGTTGTATCTTACATCAAGAAAATTATAAAGAAAATACTAAAAACAACCAGCATGATATGATATAGATGGATACATACAGACTCTAAGATACCATTAGGAAAAACTCGATCAGCAACAATTACAGAATGAGGTTAAGTCTTTATTGAGGTCACGTGATGCAAGACAAATAAGTTCATTACACATTAATAATAAAATTAAAAGAGATATAGGTTCAACTATAAAATGGCTGAAGAACCCCTACCTCAAAAGAACAATCTCAATATTCAACAATCAAAGTCTATCAGCTATTATGTATGTTGCAAGCTACATGGGTTATACAGAGATCAAAACCCAACTCGGAAAAGTAGAGTATTAGTTACAAGCTAGAATGTTTTTAAATAGTCATAGTATCTCCCACATGCAGCATGCAAGACATATTCTATGCAGTGGGAGTAGACAATTGATTTATCATGGTCCTTCCGAAATCACCTAAAAATGTTCTATAGGCTCTTAATATACCTAAAGATCACTACTGCAATGTCTGGAAAGGGAGTCATTTTTACAAAAATATAATCCTCTTGAAGTATTGGAATATCTGGAAAGGCTCTTCATATACCTAAAGGTCACTACTGGAATGTCCGGAAAGGGAGTCATGTTTACAAAAATATAATCCTCTTGAGGTCGCCAGTTAATGCTATGCAGATCGAATTGGGTGAGTTGACGATAGATGTTCTATGTCAGGATGCTGTACACTTGTTAAAGGTAACCCAGTAACTACAGTTGCGAACCAAATAAAAAGTTATTAGACAAGAAGAACACTCATTTTAACATCATCATCATCATTTCCTTCTACCAAAATCAATTGAAGATTAAGCCAGCCATGTTTTCTTCCCTTTATTCTAAAGAAAGTAACAATATTACTTATACTCCTTTTTATAGCATTGGAGAAACATAACATGCTACCTGTTTTGGACATGGAACGCCACGGGATCCAGATTAATGTCTTCCCCATCTCTAAACTTGCTTCATCTCACAGTCGAGCGACAAGTACTAAAATGTTATCATGAAAATGTGCTTCATTTATTAAAATAAAAGTCAGGCGTTATCCTCCTCTGGCATATAATGTCCAAGTTAAATACAGAATTACGAAATTGTCACACGAAAGCATAAATGAGCATATGTGAAAAGAGCCACCTTTATCGAATTATTCCTATTTTCTTGATTTTAAATAATGATGTGGTCTGGGTGTCTAGATTAATTAATGTCTACCCCATCTCTAAACTTGGTTCATCTCGAGCCACAAGTAATAAAATATTACCATGAGAAATGTGCTTCAGTTATTAAAATATAAGTTTGACCTTGTCCTTCTCTGGCATATAATGTGTAAGTTAAATACAGAAATTACAAAATTATCATGCAAAAACAGATACGAGCAAATCAGAAAAGAGCTAGGAAGCACGTACTCTTCATTTTGGCTGCCGTATGCGAGTCCGACTCTCCCGACTCGGCCACAACTCGCCTGAGTGAGTTTCGGACTCGCCACATGGCGAGTCGGCACAAAAACAGCGCTGGACTCGTCACCGACTTGGTGACGACACGCCTCGGACTAGACCCAACTAGAAAATACCCAGCCCAACTAGAAAAAGACCAGCCCTCCACTATATAAACTTTATCACAGCCACAGGTGGAGGAAAGTGTTGTGCAGTTGTAAACCTGTCTCTTGACAAACCAGAGATGAAGTTTGTTCTTTTTAAACAAGACGAACATTATGTTGACTGAGTTTTTATTAGTTTTCCACTTATTTAGAAAAATTAAACTTTCAGCGCTTTTTATTAACTTATGATTTATGAATGACAATGTGAAGTATTTAACATATACAAATCTTAATATGAATATAGATACATATATATATATTTGTTATTTTAATTTTTTTTGCGGAGTCCCGTATCCAAGACTCTTCGATGATTAGCGAATCCCGTGTCTCCGTATCCGAGTTTGTGCTTCCTATGAAAGAGACTAATCACCTTTATTTAATTATTCCCAATATTTTTTAGATTTAAAAATAATCTGGGTAAACACATCAAGACTGTCCTGTAAAAGAGCATGTACATGCATTGTTAATAAGCAAAGACACTTTTTCATGATACAAATCTGTAGGCAACCCGTGATGTAAAGGCTTTCTAATGTATTCAGTTTTGCTTGCTCGGTCCAGTGATGCAGAATCCAGAGCCAAGGCTCTTAACTATGTGCCATGTGAGAAACCTTGGCTAATATGAACAGGGGAGAATTGTATTAGATCACTTCAGGAACACTTGAGACATTCCTCAGCATTCAGATCAATGTAACAAAAGGCAACTTGTTGAGATTGATTGACATATAAGCAAGAAAAAGATAATTAGTGATATTCTCTCCTGAGAGTAAGATTGGGAATTCTCCGGCAGAGGATCATTCAGTTAGTAAGGTTAGATGATCAAACGACTTCTACTCTGACTAAAGGTGTCCACCTACAATCTGCAACTCTGTTGCTGGCAAGTTGGGCATGAATGACATCAATTCGGACTTGAGGAAGAATGCACAGAATTTATAGTATGAGTACAAAAAAGTATATTCATAAACTTTGAATTACCGAGTACCGTTACTAGGGAATATCAAAGCTATCTGTTTCTCATTACTTGACTTTGTATTCAGTATCAACTGAGAACTAAAACATAATATATACGTAACATAATGTGAAACTTTACTGCAAAACATTATCTGTAAGGTGTAATGAGAAAGATGCACACCTTGCAAAATAATCAATCTCGTAACCAAGATCAGCTTCTTCTCGTAAAGGTTCAATCCAAGAACTAACCAATGTCCGGTATTTTTTGCTCAAGATCATAGCTCTGGGCGGAATCATTTGGTTGTCTTCGGCCATGGCTTCTAAAGCTTCTAGCAGTTCTTCAATTCTTCCTGATTTGAATAAACATGACTAGCTCTTTAAAATATTTTAAAGTATTTGTTTCTAAATAGGAGTGAGCAACGGGTCAGAACTCAAACGAAGCTGAACCGAAAGAACCTAGAACTGAAATAAGAATTTCTAAAGTGGGAGATTAGGCCTTTATATATCATATCCAATCGTCAAACATGAAAGGCAACATGATCGCATAAACAAAAATCTGTCAAAAAGCAGGTATATTAGTTGGAATAATAAGAGAATTCAAGCATCTTAAGTAGAATTTGTCACATTGTTAAAAAAATCCTCAAGAAAATGTTGTATTCTAAATTCTTTTGGTTTTGCAGAATATAAATTCAAGTATTATAAGTTTATAACATTTCCATAGATATACAAAGTTAAATTTGGAGAATCGCTCAACTGTTTGCACTAAAATTTGTACAATCATCGTAAAACTAAGATATTTATAATTTGATGTTTGTGTTTAAATTAGAGTTTAATTATATCTAGTGGAGAATTAATCTATTCATATATATGTTTTATTTGGGGTTAGTAGTTTATCAACATGTAGTGGCTTATATAAAAGCTTACTTGTAAATTGGATTTTAATCCATTAGGTTATATTGTTAGGATTTTCTATTCTTATGTAAGCATTGTAATCCCTCACATATCACTTAAACTTGATTAATATAAAGTGATTTTAATATCAATATTGATTTGGATCTTGGACACGGGTTGTGATCCATATAATCTCCTCCTTTCTGCGGATTGGAAATCCTTGGGATAGTGAATTTTCTGTGGGTAATTGACCCAAGCTTTATCTTGTTCTTGTTTTCTTTCAATAATTCCATTTTTTCTTTATCTTCAACGCCTAGGGTTTATTAGGCGAACTAGGGTTTATTTGATTGAATCAATAATTTTTATTGACCTTTATTTTGTTTAATATTCAGACTTTTGTTATGATAATCACAGTTGAATGCATTGTTTATACGGGGCAATGGCGGCACGTTGCCGGTAGAGGGTCAAGACGGCATTGGCAGATGCCATATACAGTCATATATATTTATTATATATTATATATTATATCTATATGCATAAATTATATATAGAATATAAATTCTAAATAAAGTTGAACATAAGATCCAAATAAGGAGAAGAATATTTATAAGTTAAATAATTATTCGGATAGTTTTACTTATAAGTCACAATTTTTTTTCATAAATGAACTAAAATAAATAATTATTAAATATATTTATCTAAATTCATGAATTTTAAGTAGATTAACATTTAAAAATGTATATTTTAAAACCGAGGACCGAGGTTAATAAATCAATGAAAAAACAAAACAAGTTGAGAAAAAGTACGTCGTTACTAACATTCAACTTATCCGCTTATAAGTTATTAATTCAACTTATAAGTTGGGTGGACAAACACTCGTAGATAAGCTGTTACGGGCTTATAAGCCATAACTGGCTTATAAGTTGCGTGTCAAACAAGGCCTAAACATAAAAGCCACATTTGTTAGGAGTTGTCCCACATCGTTTGCGGGAAGGGCAGATTGCTAGAATATAATAAGCAGCCTATTAACTCCATTGGTACGAGGCCTTTTGGAAGTGACCCAAAAACAAACTCGTGAGGGCTCGACCCAGTTATGCATGCTCAGCAAAAATAAATATAAGTATTACTTAGAAGAAGAAGAGCAAAGTGTATCTGGTGGATTTGAGAGTTGATCTTTGTCGAGCAATTGAGAGAAATTTGCGCTCTTAATTAGGTTTTAGTAGATAGGTTATAGCGTGTATATATAAGATTTTGGGCCTATTCGACCACTTTTTACTAATAAAATTTGGGCCCATATTTTGTTATTTTGTTCGGTCTGGGGCCATGGCGGTCAAAAACGCTATATGGACACCAAAGCACGACAACAAGTACGCTGATGAGGTTGATGCCTTGAGGTTTCTACTCGCCTTAACGCCAAGGCGTCGCCATATGCCTTGGCAATGCCGTATAACTAGTGGTTGAATCGTACAAGTTCATGAATCTTAGAACTCAACTAAACAAAGCCAAATCATATTTAAAAACTATTGTATAGTTGAACGCCTAACTCGTCGCCGCCTAACTCGCCTCTAACTATCCTAGTAAAATCAAGGCGATTGAGGCGCCTCTTAATTTTTTACCGTTTTTCCGCCTAGGCGGCGCCATGAAAATTATGTACATAACTAGGGCTCCAAAATATAATCATTTGTAATAAACCACTAGTAAAAAGTTTAAAGCTTTGCTATAACAGAAAACAAAGTAAGTTACACAAATTAAGGTTGGAGATTGAGGGCCCGTTTGGGGTATCTTAAAAAACGTAACTTATGACTTAAAGTCGAAATGTGTCATATAAATGATATGAACATCGTAACTTATAAGTTATTTAGGTGTTTGGATAATATTACTTATAAGTTGTTAATGTGTTTGGTAAATCATAACTTATAAGTTATAATTTTGTTAAAAATAATAATATAATACATTATTATAAAATTAAAAAGACGAAATTTAAAAACAAGAATATTTAAATATTTATTTGATACTTAAGTAATCTATCTATAATCTATATCTATACTATACTATAATAACCAGAATGAGTTATAATTTGGTATATATTTTTTTGGTTGATTTGGTTATCTCTATTTATGACCGTTAGATCTTTTTAATCAAGTGATCATTATTGTTGAATTCAAATACTAAAATACTATATACCTTAAGTTTCCAGGTTCGAATTCCGCCAATTACCAATATTTATGTTATTATTTACACTACTCAAGCTCTCGTTCAAACCCCTCCAACAACAAATATTAATATTATTAATTATACATGGGTTTGTCTAGTGTGTGCGTGTAAAATCCGCAATTTTATTTTTTAGTTTATTTGTTAGATATTAGATATTAATTAGTTTAGATAAATATTTTAATTTAGAATATTTTGGAAAATTTTTGTGCAAGTTATTTGAGTTATGAAAAGATTTGTTATTTGTGGAAAGAAGTGTGAGAATATTTTAGAAAATCAATATCTTTTTAGTTTAGGTAATTATGTGTGCCAAATATTTTATTTTTGGAATTTACTTGGAGAGGTTGTAAATCTTTAGAAGGAAATTTATTATTTCCTAGTTCAAATTAGGGTTTTGTGTGTCTATATAAGAACCCCCTCAAACAATAAAATAAATCATACAAGCTTCCCCCAATTCGCTAAGAGGTACTTGGTTTTCGGCTTAATTTTCTGTAATTGTTTTTGTGACTATAAATATGTCTGCCATGCTGGTTGTTTCACTTGTATATTCAGGATATGTGCACTGACTTTATAGGTGAAATTGAATGCATAGCTGCTAATATATATATGAGCTATATTCGAGATGTGTACCCTGTCATGACATGTTTAATATGTTAGCATGCATCTTGTACATATGTTCACTAAAGAATAAATTAATGGTCATGGATATTGTTGTAGAGGACTAATATGTGAGCTTGTGTTTATATTAATTCGTTGGTTTAAAAAAATTAGACAACTTATTTATTTAAGTTAAGAGCTTGATTTAGTGTAAACATAAATGGCCATGATTTGTGATTTAATAAATATTTAGCTGCTGATGAACATATTATTTAATATACTTTGTGTTAATTATATTCAAAAAATTATGTTTTTCTCTCCTAGCAATAGATTACTAAAATATATTAGTAAGTAGGTTAAATATTGATCTTTAAATTAAAGTTCCTGTCCGACTTTTGCATGGTATAAAGTGTTACATGGCCTGGTCTAGTTTTGGTACAAGCAGAATATTTTTAGTTTAGAATTAGTATACTAGCATGCATTGTGTAGATTTACGTGCACTTATTTTGCATGTTTAAAAAACAAAATGATTTTAATATTAAAATATATGTATGCATGTGTTGTATCCTCTGTTATCAAGTTAAAAAGTGAAGCTGAGTACATTTTTGTGAATTGATTTTTTTAGTTATATATTGTTGGGCTTTTAGGCCCAATTGCTTCCCTTATATTAATTTGTTTAAAAAGTTTGGTCCGGTTATTTGAATTAGATAAACATCATGCTTTTAAGATTTTAAGAGTCTATATGTAATTATAAACTGTGAAGTGTGCTCTGCTTGATTGTTTTGTCCGATTACATGCAAAATCTTTATTAAGTACGTGCATAATCTGTTTATAGATTAAATAATTAATCACGTTTCGCTCATTAAATATTAGGCTGGTTCGTGTTATTAATTTCAGATTTTAAGTATCGACTTTGAGGTAAGTACTTTTGACTTACTTTTAATTTTCGAAAAAGATATTTCAGTTCTGTTTTTAATTTCGTATAAGATATAAGAGCTTTGATTTCGAAATTATAAGATTTATGTATTTTTGAATTTTAGAACCCAGTCTCTACGTTTTCGAACCGTTCGTAATTTACGCTATAGTTCCGGAACTAGCCTTAGATACCCTTATTAGGCGCACAAGTGTGCAACTTTAGATACCTATTAAGGGCGCGCAATTATTGAACTTTAGATCCGTGCAAAGTGTGTTATAAAGAATAAGAATAAGAATTAGATGCCAGCTACTGGCAAAGTGTGGCCGTAGATCAAGACTGTGGTATTTATAAGAATTATCATTTCGTTCTGTTTTATTCTGTTCTGATCTGTTATAAAATCTCTACTGTTATAAAATCTGCTCTGTTCTGTTTTAAATTCTGAATTTTAAAATATAAAACTTTGGGTTGAATTTATTTTAGAAAATGTTTTACAAAATTATTATTGTTTTAAGAAAAATCGTTTTATTAAAACACCCATTGTGAAGAGAATTATAGATTTGGTTATATCCGATAATCAGAGCGCTTTTATCCTGGTAGACTCATCACGGACAATGTCATGGTAGCTCACGAGCTAATGCATTTTCTCAAAAGGAAAACGCAGGGTAAGCAAAGCTGGATGGCATTAAAAATTGACATGAGCAAGGCCTATGATCGGGTGGAGTGGAATTATTTGGCTGCAGTGTTAAATAAAATAGGCTTTGATCATAAAGTGGTTAAGTTGTTCATGGCGTGCATTTCCTCCATTAAATACAAAGTCTCTCATGCTGGAAGAAACTTTGGTTCAATCACCCCGTCTCGGGGCATCAGACAAGGTGATCCTTTAAGTTCTTATTTGTTTCTCTTATGTATTGAAGGCTTTTCTGCTCTTATTCGTAAGTATGAATCGAGAGGGTTAATACAAGGTATTAAAGTCGCACAAAGAGCTCCTCCCATATCACATATTCTTTTTGCGGATGATTGTTTTGTTTTCTGCAAAGCAAGTATAGAGAGTGCCAACCATATCATGGAAATGCTTCATACATTTGAAACAGCTTCTGGTCAGCAGGTGAACGTAGACAAATCTTCAGTATTTTTTAGCAGAAACGCTGGTGCAGCTCTTAAACATGAATTACGTGATAAGTTGAGGTTTGTGGAAGCAGATGAGAATAGTTCCTACCTAGGTTTGCCTAGTCTTATTATTACAAGGAAGAAATCTGCGGTATTTGGCTTTATTAAGGAGAGGCTGCAAGATCGAATAGAAGGCAGGCTGGGATAAAAAACAGTTGTCAAGGGGGGCTAAAGAGGTTCTAATCAAAACAATTGGTCAAACAATACCGAACTACACCATGAGTGTGTTTTTATTACCAGTTGAAATTTGCAGGGATTTGGAAAGAGTTATGTGTAAGTACTGGTGGAAATCGGATCGGAAAAAGGAAAGAGGTATTCATTGGGTCTCGTGGGATAGAATGTGTTCAAGGAAAAACGAAGGAGGAATGGGCTTTCGCAATATCAGGGACTTTAACGTAGCTCTCCTAGCTAAACAGGCATGGAGGTTGATTCAATTTCCTGAAAAGCTGGTGAGCCGTGTTTTTAAAGCCAGATATTATCATGCAGGTTCGTTTTTAGAAGCTCAACTTGGTAGTAATCCGAGCTATATATGGAGAAGCGTTCTAGCAGCCCAGAGTATGGTTAAACAAGGAATAGCTTGTCGTGTTGGCAATGGAGAAAGTATAAACATCATTACAGATCCTTGGTTACCAAATGAACAAGACCCATATATCCATACGAGAAACGCAGCTATTGAGAATCAAACAGTTTCGTCATTGATGATCACAGGTGAAAAAAGATGGGATGTTGACTTAATTGCAGACGTCTTCGATCAATGAGAAACAGAGATTATTGTCAATATTCCTCTGAATGACCAAGTCAAAGACAACTGGTATTGGAAGCAAGATAAGTTGGGACAATATTCAGTTAAGGGAGGTTACTTGCTTTTACAGGAAATGAAGGAAAACGTCACAGTGGTTAACAATTCTGGATTTTGGAGGAATTTGTGGAATTTAAAAATTCCTCCAAAAATAAAAAACTTTTTATGGCGTGCTGCAAATAATTGTCTCCCTACCAAAGATAATTTACGCAGTAAACATGTCCCTGTGAATGAATGGTGCCCTACCTGTAATTCAAGCTCAGAAACGGTGCTACATTCTTTAGTCATGTGTTCCTTTGCTCAGCAATGTTGGAGCATTTCAGATTTGAAGGCTATATCTGGTGCCTCTCTCACATTTTATGACTGGCTGCAAAAGGTGTTTGAACAGAGAAATAGAACACAAGTTCATATTACAGCAATGATAACCTGGACGATCTGGAAGAACAGGAACGAATTAGTGTGGCAGCAGAAAGGCATGGAGTCTGTTAATATAGTCACGTCGGCAATGTCTGTCTTTAACCAGTGGAAATTTGTTCGGGATAACACTTTTAGCGTCTCAATGGGTTATATGACCCAGGAGGATGGTGTAGAACAATGGCGAACTCCAACAGTTGGTAGAGTTAAAGTTAATTCCGACACAGCGATATTTGCAAATCCAAGCAAGTACAGCCACGCTTTTGTCGTTAGAGATCACGAGGGTAAATTGATTGAAGCAAGATCAAGATGCTGTCAAGGCTCAGTAACACCAGTCTTAGCAGAGGCAATGGGAGTTAGAGAAGCTCTCAGCTGGGTCAAGATGAAGAATCAATATAATGTGGAGGTGGAGACCGATTGCCTGGAGTTAGTTCAGTGGATACGCAGCTGCTACTCAAGCTTATCTTATCTGGGGCGCGTAGTGGATGACTGTCGGCAAATTCTAGCAGGATTACACAATCAAAACGTAATGTTAAGGTTTGTAAAACGATCTGCAAATAGAGTAGCTCACTATTTAGCGATGTATAGCTATTTACCAGCTGATCGTATTTGGCGGATAGAGGATGTTCATCCGGAGTTTTATCATGTTCTTTGTAATGATTTGAAGTAATGAAATTATCCTTTCAGTGGCAAAAAAAAAAAACACCCATTGTTTTTCTGTTTAAGAGTTAGTCAATTTGTAATTGCTGAGCTGTGTAGCTCACCCCTTCTAATATTTCAGGTTCGGAATTTGGAGCATATTAAGAATAAGGAATGATAACTATGTGGAGATTTGTGTTGCTTCGTTTTGTGCTATTTGAATTAGAATAAAGACTTTGTTTTTAGAGAATAAATTTAATTATCTGTTTGTGGAGCTGCGTCTCCGTTTTTATGATTTTGATTATTGAGTTTGACCGCTGCTTTGACCATTTTGAATTATCGAATAAGAATCTATTTAAGTTGTGTATTTAGAATTAATAGTCCGGAAGTACGGGTCGTGACAGTGCGCATGGGCACACTCTATACACTGAATTTCATGCATTTTTTATGATTTGGCTCATTGTGATTTGTGGGGATTTTTGTGCATGCGGGGGGGTTCATCATTAATGGGAATAAGCCAATCAAATTTTGCCACCTAACTTTATTAATGTTCACCCTTGGGCACACACTAGAAAATCCGTTTATACATTATCCAAGTTTCATGTTCGACTCCCGTCAGCAATAAATATTAATATAATTATTTATAAACATACTGATAAGGTTAATGGTTCAAATCTCATCTTTTATATACTATTTAATATTAACTAAAATTAAATTTATTATATAACTAAATAATACAAAAATATTAATGAAAACCCGTGCATTGCACGAGTTATAAATCTAGTTAAACTATAATAATCGGAATACGGTATAATTTGCTTCAACCTCCATATCCACTCTCACGACCATCGGATCTTCTTGATCGAATGATTTATAACTATATATTATTCATATTAAAATAAAAATAATATTTAATTTTGATATATTATTTAATATACTCTGATACATAAAAACTTATAACGACTAATTGCATTTAAGAAAATTGAATCGACCAAATATTATACAGAGAATTAATTAGGAATTATTTAGTTAAATCGTGATTTCGTTTTAAAGTACTGGGTTAAACTATATAAAAAACATAAAAAAGATTGTTTAAAACGTACAAAGCATGAACAGATTAAAAAGAAAAATAAATCAGCTGTGTTTTATTAGGAATGATGAAAGCTAAATGATGAAAGGATCTACCAGCTAACTTTCAGTTTAGCGTCATATTTCAGGAGAATAATTCATTTCCCACTTTTACCCAAACACTACCGATAAAGCACAATGCTCATTTGGTTCATTTAAGTGCAGCTGAACGTGCTCCCAAACATGCACTGAATATAGACGCTTAACTTTCCATTCATAATTTCCCAGTATCCTAAAAAATGTGCATATAATGTGTTTTAATCTGTCAATTTTTCGAATTCTCAATTTTTTAGCTAGTGGAAGCTGGTTTTATGTCATCACTTAAATGGGTATTTCATGACATGTAGATTAATATATTATAGTTATTCGAGCTGTTGAGTTTGCACACGGCTTGAGATTAGCTAAGCTGTGATATAGGCTCTATGATGGACTTGGTCATAACATATCAGAGGAATAAGAATGAAGAAAAAAATAGAGAACCAACTAAATTTATTTCAAAAGATGACAAACAAAATTGTTTGATTTTTTTATTGTCTTTCTTCATGTAGATGCAATGATGTTTTGATTATGGAGAATAAGACAATTTACAAACGTCTATATGAATGAAGCATACCTTCTCCACATAATGCACGCAGATACAAAGATAGCGGATCCCCGTGCTTTCCTTCATGATGTAAAACTTTTGTTCCTCCACTAAAAGTTTTAAGCCCACGAAAATGTCGAATTGCTTCTCGGACGACACAGTATTTAGTGAAGCACTCAACCAACAACCTAACAAACGATAATGTCCTTAATGTTTGAAGCTAAACACATGTAGCTAAACTTTGATCAGTTCTTTAAACTAATTGTAAGGCAATGTAAAGTTTAAATATATCTTTTTTTTAGAAAAGGTATACATATCATTAAACATGTGTACTAATTCATTTCGCACCAGAATATTTTTAAAACTCAATCTGAAAAAAAAAACAAAATGAATTACTAGTGATGTAAACCCCCTTCAAAACTCTGAAAGCTTCTATAATGTATAGCTTCTCCCCTTCAAACCAATAACCATAAAAAAATTCACAGCCTATAATACTTTTTAATGGTATCTTCTTTTACAAGATCCTTAGCCTGAAGGCAAGACTTAGTATTACCTAAAAAGTAATCATCAGTACCAAAACTGCCTAAAAAAGAAAGCTGCAAGTTAATCATCAGTTTTATAACAATTGTTATTGCTAATCAGAAATGTAACTTTTTAATCTTAAAGATGATATGAGTATGTTAGTTAATAGTAGCGTAGTAAGGGTAGAACAGCCTTTTCATGTAATAATGAAGTGGAGTCTATAAAATAGCTTTGATGTTGTAAACTTTCTATCATGTTCAATTTATAGGAAATGGAAATGTTCTTTCCACCACTTCTCTTTCTCTCTCTATAACCAACTAACTAATACTCTCTCTCTCCCCCTCTCTCTGTGTGTTTCTTCTTTTGCAATCTATCTTCTCTCCATCTATTCTCTCTCCTCTCTCAATTTTTCTGCTTCGTCTCTCTAATCTATCTCACTTTTTAGTTATCTACATCAAAATAGCTTAGTATGTTACTTTACTGCATTTCTATATCAAAAAACACAAAAACATTCACATACACAAAACTACAAAAGAGAGTTCATGACAGATAGATTTGGTATCAGAGCCAAGTTTTTGATCAACCACTGCTTCGAATGTGTTGTGCACTTGAATCTGAGCAGAGCGACATTTGAAACACAATAATCACAACTATATTTTAGAAGTTAGAGATTCTGCATACCAAATGTTTGATTTTGGTCTCAATTAGTTAGATCTGTCGTTTATGCAAGAGATTAAGCTGTTTTGATGTTTTTTAATTGTGAATTGATACAGTACAATTTATGGTATCTTTGTTATAAAATAATTTCTTAAAAATTCAAATTGCAAGTTCAATAATTATTATCAACTAAAGTGTAATAATATTTGTCAAATTTCTTATAATATATAAAACTACTTTCTTACATAAATACATCGATTTTGTACTCAATCCTTTCAATCCAAACAAAGGTAGGGGTTCAACCAAACCTATCCCTTCCCTTACCTACCCAACCTAATCTCAACCCCCTATCCAAACGGTGTTAGGAGCTAAACCGTAAACTATGCTTGCCTAAAAGCGCTTAAACTGTGCTTGCCCATGAAAAAAAGCTTATGGATCTTGTTTCTTCTATTAAAAAGTGGAGCCCTTATCATGGACAAGCATTTCTATTTAAAAACAGATCTATAAATAGCTTTTAAGTTTTTAACTTTCTACTATGTTCAATTTACATAAAATGGAAATGCTCTCCCTTCCTCCTCCCTCTCCCAATAACATTCACATATACAAAAATACAAAGTAGCATTGGTGACATGGTCTAATATAGTACATGAGTTACAATTTACTTAATAAGTTCCCAGAAACGAAACCATCTCATGTCACTGTATTTAGGACTCTATTGGCTGACAGCTGACTCTTCGATAGTCTTACTGATAGTACAACTAAAAGCAACAGTAAGCACATGTGACCATTTAATGACTACTTGCAGAAACTAGCAGTTTAAAGAATATGGGATGTATCCAAAATTCATAGACATGATGATTCCAATGCTCGTACTAATGACAATGCACTTTCAGTGCTTGGTCAGAAGAATCTACTGTCATACCTAGGCAGGCAGAAATATTTACAAGAACACATACAATAAAAAAAGAAACTGGTGTATTTTGCTGAAGAGACTGCTGTCTTACTAGAAACAACCCAAGAAACGAAGAAGTGTTATACTTACGCATATGTTTTAACGTTAGGCTGCAACCCTCTACGATCTTCAATCATCATGCCAAGAAGCTCAGCAACATCTTGTACCCTAAGCAGCAAGCCAAAATTACAATCTACAAATAAGTACTATACAGGTATTTAATATATAAAGAAAACAACCAAAAATTAAAGAAAAAATAACAGCCACTGCTTTTTAAAAATTAAACTGACGAGTTTACAACCTTAGGAATAAAGTTTAAACACAATGACCTTCAGAAGGAAACAATTAAGATTAGTTTCAAGTAGGAAAAGGGCACACATCCATGTCGCAGACTAGCACAAAAAACGATACGGGCTATGTGACGAAAATGTGATCACATTAAACAGATTCAACAATATAAATCAGGTAAATGATATTGTCTCAATGAAGAAAGTGCTTTACTTAATTATAGCCAAAATTTACAGTCACCTTGGATGAAGAGATAGAAGACGCTTAGCAAAAAAAAGAGGGGAATTTGTATAATATATCGCAAATAAATAGGTTACTTTACAGATGTATCCCTTTTTATTTAACAATTAAAAATATGTCGCATGGTTAAATTTTAACTCTTATATAACTCATATACATATAATTAATTATATATATATTTTTTGCTTAGTTAAATTGACTAAAAAGTACTCAAAGTCTTGCTCTTCACTGTATTAGCTGGTGGTCTAATTTTCTATTTCTATTTTTTTTTCTCTTTTTTAAGCCAGCAGCATGTATATACTTTAAATTTTATTGTTCGTTTTTTTGTTGCTCTTTTTCATCTTTTAGTAAAACATCTACTGGACTGCTAATTGACACACCTTTATTACCGGAACTGACACCCAAATTTTTAATATTTCTTTAGCACGTAAATGAATATTTATTGCTGAGAAAATGGTCATGTTGAAAAATTTACATTTCGAATGACCCACCACATAAGAAACAAGATTGTTTATGAATTCCATCTATTCTCAGTGGTCATTTTAAAGTAATCAACAAAAAGAACGACATATAGTATTAAAAAGTAAAGGGCATTAAATCAAGTCCATTGCATGCATGGTATACTTGGTTGAACAATATTACTGTAACTTTGACATAAAAAATGTTTCAAATCGGTTCATAATCATTTACTTCAGTGCAAAGCTATGATAAGTGGAGAACTAGTTAATATTCAGAAGATAATATAGGCTTCGATTTATCTCAAGTTAGTTTCTTCTATTTTCATGCTAGTTTATTAAAGATTGTGTAGTTAGGGTTTAAGAAATCAAGAATCCATCCATTTTATTTATTTCTATTAATTATCAATGTAATATGTGTACCCTTTGTAATTTTGCAGCGAACATAAAATGTAAGCATTCTTGATTTTCAGTGTTCTAAAAGTCAGCGATTAATCAGCAATTAATAGCTATTCGGTAGGAAATTGAACTGATTAAGTGAAAACCGGGCAAAAAATCATTTTTTACGAAAATCGGTCAAAAATCGGGAAAAATCGGATTAGTCTGCTAAAATTCGGGTTAATCGGTCAAAAATCGCCCTAAATGCTTAAAAATGAAAAATATTTGGAAAAATTAAAAAATAAAATTTGTAAAAAATTTAAGAAAAATAATAATCTCGTACACGTATTTACCATTTTAAATGGTTAAATAATAAACTTTCTTAATTTTTCATCTCAAATTGATCTCAATCCATAAGTTAGATCTTAAGAATTACATTTACTTTAATAATATTTCATTTTTTGAATTTATTTGTATAAATATTTATAAAAATAATATATGTATATTCAAAATAGTAAAATAATTACATGTATTAATATTTATAAATAAAAACTATATTAAATTAGTTCCGATTAATGACCCGATTAATCATTCCGATTACCCGATTAATCCCTGGACGTTGTCCCCGCCGACAAAGTCCAATTCCCGCTTTTTACAACACTGTTGATTTCTAACAATTTTGTGAATTGTACATTTAAATTTAATAAATTTTAGATAATTGAAACAAATAAGGCTCTAAAAAAAGTAGTTAAGTATAAAGGTTATACATGTCATATAAATATATGAATTAGTAAAATTAACCATGATTAACTTAAAATTGTCAAAAAAAAAATTGAAAATGGGATATATCTATAAATAAAATTACAAAAGGGATGTATCTATAAATGAGTTTTTAAAGTGGGACATGTTAATAAAAAAACCTAAAAAGGAGATAGAAACCAATTCAGCAATGAAGTTGGACACATCTGGCAAGATTGTTTATGCCATCTAACATATAACTCTTTGATGAGATTGTCAGTGGATTACAGTTTGTATCCAGGGGATACTAATTGATAGATACATTGACTATAATCAGGGATGCAAATCATCTGTAATTAACAGTTTAGATAGTATAATCAGGCTGTAATTAGAGATAGTAATTAGCAGATTCTAGGAGGTAACTAGACTATAATCAGTTACTGTAATTAGCAGATACTCGGAAGATAGTTAGGCTATAATTGTGGCATAATGTGTGCATCTCTTGTGTATATAACCGGACAGAAATATAGAGGAAAGGGACATTGAATCCAACTTTGATAGAGATAAATTGGATAAGCTGCATAGTTAGGTTACCCTTCTGCTTCACACTCACTATTCACACACTGCTATCTTCTAACGCTTTCGTGACACAAGTAACAACCTCTCTCTCATAATTTTCTTCAGAAAAATAATACTAAACTAGGACTAAATGGAATGCAAGCTTTAGCTAATTGTGAACTTTAAAAACCAATTACCAATATTATAAAATGATTAACACAAATAATCACTTAGCCAACACAAATATTGTAGGCTCATTGAATTAATGCAGAACTCACCTATCATAGGACTCAGCTCTTGTATATGCTTGAATCACCCAGTTATATGTCTCCGTATCTGGTTTCATATAATCTGTCATAAAATATAAACAAAAGTATTGACGGACATCACCAACAGCAGTTGTAGTTAATTAAATTTAACCATATGATGCAACATACCAGAGAACACAGATTATTAGGAAAAAACATTTTAACATGTTCTGTTTTCAAGACACTAGGGTATGAGATGACAGGTTAATGATAACAAAAGTCCCCTTATCTTTAATTTTACAGTAATTTTAAACTCTAAAGAAAGTTTCAACAGTTTTCTCGCCTGAGTAACTTATTCGGTATATACATGTGTAATGCCTAAATGTATGTACTGTTATAGTCTCAGATTCTCAGTGTCTCACATACCTACTTTCTTCATTTATATATTAATTTGTCCCCTACAAATTGCGCCTAAAATATCCATTTATCTATGAAAATTTTTATATAGCAAGTCTTTTAAATGAAGAAAATACGGGTAGAAAGCGGAGCAAAATTACAGATGAGAGACAAGAAAAAAGCGGAAGTAATAGCAAACAAGAGAGATTTGGGTAAGACAAGCTGTTCACGTCACCAGATGCGATACATTCTTTTTCTCCTCTGGTCATTTTCTTTTACTTCTCATGTAAATTCGAGCACTGCACTCTGGGCATTAGCTATAAAAGATGGTGGCTAGTTGAGGTGCAAAATTCAATATGAAATGTTCAAAGCCTTTTCAAGATCCAACAAGTTAATACTGGGAGGACTTTATACAGACTAGGCCTCCAATGTCTTGGAAGGGTAAGAAATTAGGAGGAAATATTTATATTATTATAGAAAGATATAATATTCAATAATTCAGATAAAAATAATCTGCCAAAGTAAAGAATATTGGAATCATCCATGTAAACAGATGCGGGTACAAATAAATAGGATCAGATAATAGTAAAAGCGTATTTTTTAACATATTTCATTTTCGTCATTTTCTTTTGTAGTTCTCCATTTACAATTATCTAAAGAATACTCAATTTCAACCTTTTGCGGAGATAATGCAATTTAGAGGGCACGCGAGTGTCTTGTTTCCATTTTTACCAGATTGAGATAGTATTGTACAACTAAATTATAACAGGAACTAAATAGTGTAGGACAGCCCTCTCTTATGTTATTAGTGGACTTCAAGATAACGAGATAACTTGGTTTTAGATAACATGTCGCGAAGTCTAGAAAATTTAATGTAGTGAACTCCAGTGTATTTCTATTTGATAATTTGGTAAACTATTCACGTGTATATCTTTCGATCGAGGTTCCTAGTAGAAGTCAAAACTTTGTTCCTGCACTAGGAACAAGATCTAAACATAATTAACTGAAGAATGGTGAAGAAATTGGATCAAGTCTCATATCGAGAAGTCTGGAAGTGTTCACAACCAGAAGTCTGTAAAAGCTTAATATAGTGAGGTCAAGAAAAACAAGAGATCTATATGAAGTTGAAATTCACTAAGACTAGACATTGCAAGTCAGCCGAATAAAAAACAACTGATATCGTGATCTCAGAAAATACTTATATCAAACAAGTCAAACATTGCTGATATAGTGAAGTGCAGAAATGAAGATATCACAAAGTCTGTGGGAATGAAATATTAATAGAGTTTTCGTTACTCAGAGGGATTCAGCACTTTAGCATACACGGTGATGTTGGAGGATGATGATATCATGGAATCCAGGATGGATATATATTTTATATATATCGAACCGCATAACGTCATGAACTCAAGGACTATAATTCAAATGCAATATTCAGTCAAATTCTGCAGCACCTGCACAGTTCTAAGTGGTCCTGCGATGTAGTATGCAACAGGTGTCAAGCCTAGAACTGTCATTTTGCAGTATCCGCATTTCAAAGGAGATACTTTTATCATCAGGGCAGGAAAAAGATTGGGTTAAAAATGTTAGTTATTCTCTGAGGGAGATGTTTTAAGTTAACGAAACATAAATGAATCAAATTCTCACCAGAAATGGGGGGCATTTCACAGTTCCACTAATCCACAAGAGAGATTTCATTTCACTAGAATAGCACCATTAAAGCCCCTGGAACACAGACCTATAGGATTCACTCTTGCAATTTTTTTAAGCATTCATGTACACTATTTCCCGAAGTTCAAACAACTTTTGCAATTTACATTAATGATATGTTACAAGTAACATTTGATTTTTATCTCAAATTTAATAACATTCTCCTCTAATTAAACCTTTAGTTTATATCCAACTTAGTATGTCTTTCTCTAATTTCAAGTCAGCTTATAAATTGTTCAACTATACACAACATTTTGATGTATCAAAACACAAACAAATTAAAAATTTAAATTCCCTTTTCAGTATGATACAGTTTCCAAAAACACCCTACCAATTTATGAACATAGGTTGCTTAAAACGTCATTTAGTAAGCAAAGTAAAAGCTCTTAAGCAGAAAATTGCAGACTTAAGGTCTAAGGGAGCTATGAGATGGATAGAAACCCTGGTTATTGAAGAGAACAAATAGACTATTCACACAACTATAATAAAAAAGAAATGGCATGAAAAAATGCAAACCTTCACCGTATTCCATGTTTTCAAACGTAGCTTGTGCAATTTCAGGTATGCCACACGTCGCCTACACGTTTGAAAATAGAAAATTGATGCATCAATAAGTTACAAAATCCTATTATTCTCATAGCTCAAAGTTGCCATTTGTAAAAACAAGAAAAGACACCTAAATTTACAAGCTTTATTTTACATAACATATGTCTGCATAGTATATTTTAAAGAAGTAAATGTAACTCCAGTTCAAACACACTAAAAATGCCTTCTCGACTGATCTAATTTATGTGCACAGTAATTGACACAATGCCTTTTAATATCCACATTTAGATTAGTGCCGATAACTAAGAAAAATATTAACTAGAAACTCTTTCGATCAGTTATTGATAAGCATAGACTTAGGACTGGAAATGAAATATGAAACAATGAACGAAGTGGCTAGTGACTAATTATTAATGGTAAAGCTTCCAACCATTACCTAACCTAAACCTCCTTTCCCCCTTCCTTCCGACCCTTCCCCACAAAGCACACACTATTTGATATATTCATACACACACACATGTGGTGGCGAGTCGAGGCCAGGAAAGGGTTACAAGATATACATATGGTAATCCATTAATAAGTATATATGAAAGACAGTACGTGCCAACGTCCAGCTAAATGGTGGGAAGGTTACAAGATAAATATTTTAACCCATTCATGACAAGTGAAGAGACTACATGGTAAGGACCACCTAACTGTTTCTAGTTTATATTGAATTGTGTGTATGGGTCATCCCACTAAAATATTACATATTAAGTCATTAATGGCACATATTGAACAGACTACATGCTAACATCAAATTAACGGTGTTTGAGAGGGGGGGGGGGGTTAAAAGATATGCATGCCATTAATGACACGCATCAACCGATTAATTGTGGTAGGGGTGGGGGTGGGGGAGGGGGAGAAGGTTTACAAGATATACGTATTTTGGTCTATTAATTAATGGACAACACTACATGCTAATGACCACCCAACTGATTGTTTCTTATTTCTAATTTAGTGCATGTGGAGCATCCCATCTCCACTTTCACTTGGAACCCAACTCAAAAATAAACATGTATACCCCATAAGCATTTTAGAATATACATAAACTTGTGAGTTTTCTTATGGGTGACTGGTCACTCAGGAAGGAATTACTATGCCCCTATATTCAGGACCTACAGACCTCAAAGAGAAAATAAATTTTTCTTCATTGTTTCCTTATGTAGGGATTGTCTCCCGGAATCCCTTGAGGCAAAAGAGGTGTGAAACAAAGAAGAAAAACCTTATTCCGTATAGCAGATAATCAGTTGAACATGATAAATCCACAAAATTCTCATTTATTCAAATATTTCAACTCTTTTTTATAATAGATTGCCACTATTGCATCGCCATCCCAGAACTTGAAGAATAAGTAAACTCCAATATCGTAGATAGAAAGGAACTAATCCTAATTGTCATGTACTAGTTTAATGAAAGAAGAATAATCTAATTCTAATATACCTTCTTTTATTTTTGCTATATAATATTTCTAATACACCCTGAACAACTAAATTAGTGCAAGTAGTTTATCATTATATAGATTATAAAATAATTAATTCCTTAATTCCATGCTCTGCTTCTTCTCTTGTTGAAGGTGTGGAGCTAACTTACCTAATAGGTAGATATGTCTGCCACCTGCCAGCTTCATCTAATCGTATATTAAAGTAATAAAAGTAATATGAGATATCATAATATTCAAGCTGGTGGAATTTGCAAAAAACCCTCACTACTCTAAAAGAATAAAGAGTAAAGGTAAAGCATGCTTGCATCTTATCCTCCCAAGACTCTGCTTTAAGAGGGGGATACAATGGGTATGTCTGATTTGGTTTTGAGAGACGGAAAATGTCATGCAAAAAAAACGTAGAATGTTACACAGCAGCTCATTTTCAATGTTTTCACATTAATACATTGGATGTGCTGCCTTGGTACATATTCAAACACTTTCACTTTGAAGTTCAAATTAAATTCTGTGGGTAAATATAGAACATCAGTGTAATGAACAGGGGACAGGACCACAAACCACTAACCCAAGAAGGTATCAAATTACAAATAAAACTTTAATGTGACAAATTGGGTGTAAAACTGTTAAATAGCTTTACTATTTTAATGGTGGAATAATTGATGTACTAAGTAGAGTGTAGACCAAACATCAATCACAGGTCCTGGTATTAACATTAACATATCAGAGGGATCAGTTTTTGCATAATAAAACCTGATACTATACTTAAAAAGCAGGGAGCTATAACCAGTGGCAACTGCCTTACCTGCACACTAAGGAGACAATTGAAATGAAAAGTAGTTGCCATCCTTCCAGCGGCCTCCATTTCATACGATATGGTTAGTGCATTGGAATGATCACCTGCTTTACAGTCTTCCTCAATTAACATATCATAAAGCTGGTCAGTAGCTCGCAGCCCGCCAGCAGCACCTTTTAAGAAGACTTGATTTGCATCTTCCAAATAATTGCTTCCAACAAGCTCCTCTGTCAATAAATTAATTAAATCGGAAAATAATGTATGTAAATATCTAAACTAAAAAATAGAAGATACCAGTAAGAAGCAGCCAAGCCTGGCGAACGTCATAATTGAGGTTTTCCATAGCAGCGAGAATTTCTAAGCCTCTGGTGGCATGTCCCATGGAGCCAAACAATCGAATCAACGCGATAAATGTTTCGTGAAGAGGGCAAAGGCCCTCACTGAGTTCCCTTCTAAGGGCATGCATCTACAATTGGAATAATGAGGGGGGGGGGGGGTAGAAATATAAATATATATAAATAAAAAACAATTGGAGTTGTGGTTTTATTAACTGAAATTCAAGAAGAAATAGTAAAAGGGGGGGGGCTTACAGCACCACGTTGATCCTGAATAAGGACATGAGAAACAACCAAAGCATGAAAAGACCTAGGACCTGGGGAAATGCCAGCAGCAATCATGTCATACAAGACATCAGAAACACCACCAACATCACGCCTTCTAACGCGTCCCATAAGCTCCTCCATGAAAACTAATCGAAGTCCTTTCTCCGCCACACTAGCAGTAACTTCGTCCTGTTTATTCTTCTTCTTCTTCTTCTTCTTCTTCGTTGGTAGTGACACCGCGGCGCAAGGCCAAACCATGGAACTAGACGGCCGATAGAATTTGCATTTGCTTTTGCTACTACTAGTAAAAGAGTAAGGTAGTGAGATTGTCACAAGATTTGACGACATTGAAAACCCCCCAACAAACAAATGAGGCGAGGCTGATGTTGATAACATTATCAACTCAATATAGGGCCTGTTTGGCAACCACTAAATAAGTGGCTTATTGGCTTATAAGCCCGTAAGTACTTATCGATGATTGTTTGTCGACTCAACTTATAAGTTTAATTTACAACTTATAAGCTGATAAGTTGAATGTTAGTAATGACGTACTTTTTCTCAACTTATTATGGTTTTTTAATTTTTTATTAATTTTAGTTTTCAAATTTATGTTTTTAAATGTTAAGTTAATTTAAAAATCATGAATTAAGATAATTATATTTAAAAATATTTATTTTAGTTTCATTTAAGTTAAAAAAAATTCTGACTTATAAGTAAATTTACCAAACACTTAACTAACTTATAAGTATTATCTACTTATCAATTTTATGCCACTTATTAATTTTAAGTCATAAGTTACTTATTTTAAAATTTCCCAAACGGACACATAATACCTCACTTATGAACTAAATGCTATTCACCTATTTTATTAAAACAAACATTATTTTTTTACTTATTCTAATGTTAACTATTTACTAATAAGATTTTTTTGTTTAATTAGTATATGAATTATTTTAGAGTATTTAATCTTACTTGATAATCATTTATATTTTATTTAATATTACTTAACTATTCATAAAAGCATTTTTCAAATTAAAAATAAATAGATATCACTTTACTTCATTTAATATGATTTAATAAAATCTAAATACAACTCCAAAATTTTTTGGTGTTCAAATTTTTTTATTAACTTAAAATTAGATAGACGTTGGGATGGATGCAATATAATTTTCAGTTTAAGATGAATATATATATCAATAAAATCATTTATTATTATTTAATTATTATTAAAAAAATCAATTTAAATGGTAATTCGATCATTGATTCATAATAACTAATAAAAAACAATGTCTACATTTATTTTAATAGTTGAGATTTAAAAATATATAATTATAAAAATAAATATATAATCATCTAATGAGTACCAAAATTTGATATTTTGATATTTTTGTATTCCAATAAAAAATATGGTTTCACTTATAAATAAATACTAGTTCATAACTCGTGCAAAGCACATAACCGAGATTAAAGATATCAAATTAGTTTTTGCAAAGAATTAAAACTTATAACCCATTCAAAACATGGATCCAAATTAAAATATTAATATCAAATATTAAATTAGTATATTTAAAGAATTGAAACTGATCAAAATGTATAATTAATAAATGCTACTATATTTTCTAGTTAAAATGAATCTGAACCATGTGTAGTTATGAAATTCAACGATATAGTTCTAGTTAAGCACATAGTATGTTAGGTCCAATGAGCACATAGAGAGGGGGTGAATGTATGTTTTTCATTTTTAATCGATTAAAGCAGCGGAATAAATGTGAACGATCACAAACATAAAATTCGGGGTAGATGTTCTTTTATTAAGAAGGATAAATACCGGAAGGGTTCGACTTACAACAAAGAATACAATATTCAATACTTCCTATCACTCTAAGAAGATAAAACTCTTATCAAATATATACAATTCAAGCTAGAAGTGCTAGATTTAATGAGTGTTTAAAAGAATGTAAGATTTTATGGTGAGACTAAAAATGGGTAGCACTTCCCTTCACAAAAATCAAACAAATTGAATCAAATTATTCTCCTAGAATTGAATTCTACAAAGTTTCGTTAAGCTATTGAAAAAAAGTGTTATTCTTAGCTGCTTGATTTGATTGTTATATAGGCTATAGATAGCTTGACAAGGGGATAGGGTCATGTGGCATAAGCATGTCCATTTGTTTGAATTCAAGTGAACCATGTAATGCTTAGATGTTACCGAAATGATGATGTCACTTAGAATTTCAACCAATCACCATCACATGTCGACAAAGATCCTCCTATAAACTCAAAATGACAAACACCATCCAATCAGAGTGAGACATCAACCAAGTCTGCCCAATGAGGATCAGGTGTCGACCAAGAGAGAGAAGAAGTGTCAGATGTCGACCTTGATAGGCTGGAACCTTATATGTCAACCAGAACTCCTAGATGTCGACTAGGTCTCTAGCTTTAGAGATTTTTTCTTTGTTTAAGCTCATAAATCGGCCAAGACCTAGTGCAACTCCTAGATGTCGACCAGGACCAGGTTGATATCGACATGTGCAGTTTTTCCCGAGAAAAAACCAGCCCTTGAAGCCTTAAAACTCGACAGGAATCAAGGGTCCAGCCGAGAAGAAACATGAACAAATAATCATGGCGACTGGGCATTTAAACTTGCATCTATTGAGATCTTGATAGAGACCGAAATATCAACATCTTCAAGCTATAGTTTAGTATACATTTTAAGTCTTTGAGCCAACAAGATCTAGCACAAAAAGTACTGGAGCCACAGGTTCAGCCATGAGGTGACATTCAATAAGAAATAAGAATCATAGTGACAGGGCATTTAAACTTATATTCCTTGAGTTTTTGATGGGGCCCGAAGTATAAAAATATATAAGAAAGAGTTTACTTATCATATTAAGTCTTGGATCCAACAAGAATCATAAGAAAATAATCTTATAATTATGATCCACTGAAGCCTTGTTGTCCTCGAACCCTTAACATCTTCATAGTATTCTAAGATGTTAATCTTTCAATCTTCAGAGCTTTGAGTCTTCATACTATTCATATGACATTGTGCTTTAATATAAATCCTCACTTAACAATCTTTCTAAAGATAATATTTAGTTTTCTTTCATGGATCACTGACACATAGTGCAATGGTCTAATTCACATGCGACTAGTTCTACTCTCAGACTTTCGTATTATAATTTGTGTATTGCATTATTAAGTCTTCTATAACCTTCAATCAACTTCACTTGAACCCTTGAAATTTTCACACTAACCCTAAAAATTGATTCGAATATCTTCAACTTATTATTCTAATGCATGAACATATTAATGAACTTCACCCGGACTTCTGTTGACGACTTCTTCACTACAATTCTCAGAACCACATGTGTATATATCTAATCTTCATTTTGTACTGATTCAAGTGGAATATGGAATTATTTGCAAGTCCTCGTTCTATGTGAGTTATCCAAACCAGCATTGTTGAGTTATAGATAGAGTTTCAATATTGCTCAACATAGTACATAGTTGTTTTATTTATTATTGAAATCTAACATGTATGTATTTTATGAATCAAACATCTTTGTTATTTTAGAAAATATAATATTACTTAATTTTATTTGATAATTTTCTTATAATATTTTTTTTCCATGTAATTTATTTAATATTACTTAATTATTGATAAAAATTATATTTTTTAAATTAAAAGTAATTGTATGGTATTTTACTTAATTTAAGATTACTTAATAGAATTTAAATATAATTCATAAATTTATCGTTGTTAACAAAATAGATACGTCTTCTAAATTTTGTGTTCAATCTTCAAATCTTCCCTTAGAGCACATAGAAAATATTTTGCAACTCGGAACCAATAATCTCCCCCCCTCAGATGAAGAACCTCCCACTTCGTACAATAAAGGTGAAAATTATCCTTTTTAGTATAAGAAAGACTTTTTTTTCTGAAATGATCTCTTATAATCTCCCATCCCTAGTTGATTAATCCTTCAAAATATGCCAGAGCAGAGGGATATGACCACACAATCAAGTGAAGAAATTATAATTGGTAACTATTTTCTCACAGTTGAAGTGGGTGATTGTTGTTTAGTTATCTTGAAAGACTGTCTTGTTTTTAGGATTTTGATATTATTAAACTATTAGGAAATTGATTATAGGTCACCTAGTACCTCCCATTAGGTGTCAAGGTTCTATATAAGTGATAAGTCAACATTTATCAAATCCGAGTCATTTTAGTTCAAACACATGTTTTAAAATATGAAAATAGATTTGTGGTGTTTGACTTAACTAAAATATTTGAGATATCATTTTATGGTATTTTACAATATTTTAGTAGAGGCATTTATGAGGCAAACTTTTATATTTGGTGACGGTTGTCTTAAACTTTACGGTTTTACTATATTTCGAAAAGACGACTTATATCAACGGATATTTCATGAACTAACCTTTTTGAATATCTTTAAAAAATCTGAAATGTTTTTTCATGACATATTTACTTTTACAAGGCGTATTTTAAATAAATTTCTCCCCGTGCCCCAAAAGACTTTATTTCTTTCGGAGAAAATTATTTTAAATACTCTACTATTTTTCTAAAATCTTTTAAAGATCAAATCTTTTTAAAATACTAGTCCATAAATTTCTTAAGTCATAATATAGGGTTTGGTCTATAGGTGTTGTCCAAAACTAAGTCTTTTGCCCGTCACGCTAAATTAGAACTGACTAACACTTAAACAACGCGTAAAAGACTTTTCATCATCAAGATTGACTTCAAACTTTGCAGAACTTATTGACATGGTCTAAACTAAGTTTAGTAAGGTCTAGAAATATTTCTGTAATTTTACAAAAAAATTATTTTGAAAGTCGTTTTTTCGTCTTAGAGGTTACTATTCATTATTTCACTTTGAATAGTTTTATCCTACTTCTGTTACTTGAAAAGTTATGAAATTTTTGGAAATATATTATAAATTATTTAAGAAGCTCCATGAATATATGAACATTATTTTCTTGTACACCCATTTCACAAGTAAGTGATTATTGATACAAATTTTGTTCGATCATCAAATTAACTTATTTTTAAAAACTATTTAAAACCTATTCTTAGATATGTTCAAGGATGCTTCCCTAATTTTTTCATAATTATGTGATAATTTTTTGTCAGGGTCAGTGAATAGTAATTTCATTGATAGCTAAAATGATTCTAGAAGATGCATTTGGTGAAATGAACTCCAAATTCATATGTAATGGAAATTCAGATTTAATACTTCTTAATTCTATTCAACACATTCTGAATTAGAGAGGATAAGGGTGAGAGAATATTTTATTTGTTTATTATTATTTTATGATAGCCGTTGGATGAGTGACATGTGCCAAATTAAGGTTCATTGGATCGAACCAAAAACCCTAATTCTTGGCTATAAATGCATCACCCTACTTTTATAACAATAAAGCTACACACTATAAGCAAGTCTAAATTATATTAAACTGTAATAATGTAGCAAAACCGAAAAGTATAATAAATATTTATGGTCTAAACCTCCAATAATAATGAAAATAGAAATAGGATATAAAATCCATTAAAAGAAAATCTCAAATTTATTGATTCCACTAATCTGAATCTCAACTAACTACTGGGTGTCACTCATCACTCTTCCCGCTTTATCCCTATTTCCCTGTGGAAAGGAAACAATAAAGAGTGAGCCAAATGTACGAATATAATCTAAATAAATTATGAAATATAAATACGAATAGATTGTATCTTATCAACACAGAGATTTAAACTGAAAATGTCAAAAAAGTCAACAATATAGTTTTGAAACAATTATCATTTTTTATCGAATCAGTAGAATAACAATTTAAAATAATTGGGCTAGCAATGAATCGTAAAGTAAGGGTGAATAACAAATAATGTTGTAAATATGGGTCTGTTACACAAAACTATACTCGTTGAACTCCAATCGCCAGCGAAGTATATGACAAAGTATATGACAATGACTCCTTCCTCGGTAATCCCGAATAAGAAATAAGAAATGTAAAATACATCCCAACAATACAATAGCGATCATGATATTATCAATTCTCATACCCTAGAGACGCGTTCATATACTCACCCACCAATACGAGTTGGTGCCTAGTTCACCTTTACTATGAACTCCATATGAACATTGTCCGTAATTAACCCATACAGATCGGTCTAAGAGGCCAATAATAGGTTACAAAGGTCGCTTGAATCGTTGTACGAAATAAAACAAAGTAAAACAATGTCGCAAGAAAAATATGAAATAAACAATATAAACGAGTCAAGACAACAATAAATTCAAGAATAGGGAAGTCAAAAAGAAAACGAGAATGCATACAAATAGGTACACATTGAGAAAATAAGCTCACAATTTTAGAAAATGGATCAACAATAAATTTATCAAATATTTTATTATTTAAAAAGAAGAGAAAAATAAGAAATTCGTACCTGATACAAATACGAAGTTAACTTTAAATTATCTGAAACCAGGTAGACCGATTATAGCCCCAATTTATGTCTAATGGAAGAAATTTAACGACCATATATTAGTGTCGTGCACCTACTTTAATTTTATATGAATTTAGATACTGAGTCAAAAATACTATACTTATGTAACCATGTGTGTAACTAACAATAGGTTGATAGATAGATCATAAAAAGTTGTCATGCTATGAATTCATTAAGAACATATTATAAAGGGATCTTTATATGAGCCAGCAGGATTTATGAGTTTGATTAAATGTCAAAGAGGAACATCGGGTGGAAGCGTGATGATGATGAGAAAAAGGAGAAGGCAGGAGAATGGTAAAAGTATTACACATTTACGTATTTATTTTGGAGGGGTCCTATTTACCGGCGAGCTCTTCCCGGTTCACCCGCGTTGATGGACTGGCTGGAAACTCCTCACTCCCATCTCTTCAAAATCAATGTCCCAGGTTACAATGCCCTTTCAATACCTTTTTTCCAATGTATTTAACACTTGTTCAGTTTAAAGAAAGCAATTGAGGTCAGGAATTGGTGGTTGCTCAAGCATCTCCATGACTTTAATCAAAAGAAAAGGTAAGGACTGCGTGAATGGACTCCGCGTCAATGGTATGAAATTCTTTACTGTAATTTTGCGTAGAAATTTGGTAATCTACATTGTATGATTATTACAAAATAGTTGTGAATGATTTTTGGCATTTGTTAGCTATAATAGTAATAAATAGCATGTTTTTTTTCAAAAATTTGCGTTGGCAGTTGAATATGTCTATCTTAGCTCTACCATTGTTTGAGTTTTGTCTTCTTTTTTTGACCATTTTTAAGGTGTTTGCAAGTCATTTGTGAGTATATTCATTTTATGAGTTCTTGCTAAAATTTAATACATTTTGATACTCTGTGTGCTATAATATTGTCTTTTTGATGTGTGATATTTTACCATTGAAGAATACAATGAGTAGATTATCGAGTTGTCCTACTTATTTTTTTTCTTTAATATTTGTTACTAGAGATAAGTGCAAATATTTGCATTATTATTATGTTTTTTTGTGCATTTTATGAAACAACGTTAAAATTCAATTTCCCTCATCTATCTTCACAATCACTAGTAGTTTAGCTAAGAGAAATAAATCTTGGAACTACATGTTTTCTGCTTGATTCAACTTTGCATTAATCTTGAATTATTTAGTGCAAAAATTGTCTTACTTGATCGTATCTTTTCTTGGGTCTGATATATAAAATAAGTAAGTCATGATATATGTTGCTAACCTGCAAAATCTCCCTGTTCAGTTTTGGTAATGCTACCTTTTCAGGTTTGTACCTCAAGCTTACCATATATTTTATAACCGATACTTTTGATGTGTTTAGTAGTAAATTGTCTTTATTATGATATCAACTATATTTTGGAGTAATTTGTATTTATTATCAATTATTACGTCAGTTTAGTAAGATTTTTAAAATTTTCTTGCTACAATCTCGATTATGAAATTTTCCACTGATTTTGTTCTTAAAAGGTATTTTTTGAAATCTTCATTTAATTAGTGGATTAGTACTATTTGTTAAAATATATATCTTTAATTTGCTGTAAAAAGTTCTTTTTCTCTGAAATCTTTTCGTAGTATATAATTGATTTTATAGTTTAATTGTTTTATGGCTTATATCTAGTGACTATAGCCTTAATGTAGCTTTTATTAGTTCCTTAATGTAGCTTTTATTTGTGTAAGTTTCATATTTTAAAATTATTTCACTTAATTCTGGTAATGTATTTATGTGGTTTTTAATGTGTTAATTATTGAGATTAAAAGTTTTCCTTAATTGATTTCTAAATGATAAAGATTTCTTGGCTAGTATATTTTAGGATAGTTTTATGTCATGTGATTTTTAAGCTTTTAAAAGGATAGTAGTTATTATCTCTTTAATGCTCTTATTAAAGGATATTTTTATTAATATGTTACCTTTTTCGAATGAATCTTTATATTTTATTAATTAACGTTTTTAACTATATATCAATTTTTGACTTGGGAAAAGTTTCTAAATTGTGCTGTTATTATGCTTTTAAGAATTTTTCAAGGGTCATTAAGTTTCAAAATAAATGGACTTTAAAAATCAATTTATAGAATGATGTGTCATGTGAGGTGACTTATTTGTGCCAATACGGGAGTGTCATATATGATGGCTTTTGACCATTTTTTTAGTTTTATGAGTCTTTAATGACTGATTGTGTTCTAATATGGGAACTTTGTGTCTAACCAAATATATCGTTTGGTTAGATTTTATTTTATTTTAATGTCGTATTATGTGTAGATTTGTTTTTAATGTTTTAATACATTTTTTCTTATTTGATTTGTTCTTATTTTCAGGATATTTGGAAGAGATTCTACTTCGTTTCTTTTTTCAGAGGGACCTTGAAGTACAAAACAAGGGATATAGTTTCAAATTGATGATACGAGACATTCTTGCAATTATCGAAAGATACTAGTTATTATTAGTTTTTGTATGAAATTTGAGTTACAAAAGACACTCTTTTTCCTCCCTGAGTTTTTTTCCCATAGGGTTTTACTCTTGCGAGGTTTTAACGAGGCCTTTTTGTGGGTTATCTATTTCATACATTAAGGTTTTATTGTCTAAACGTCCGGAGGCAACTTGCGTGCCTTTCGGTTAGATGATGAACTTTGTGATCGGAAGATATACTCTTTTGTATTTCAAAATCTTATCAATGAAAGTATTTCATTCTTGACAAAAAAACAGTAGGTTGACCAAACAAATTAACAATCAGGGAAAAGAAAGGTTAAAAAAATAAAATAAAATATTAATAGCAATGTAATGAAACCCTCCAGGGACACACCTGTTTACCAGTACCGCCACTTTTATGCAGCTAAATCAAAGTTAATAGGTTTATTAACAAAATATTAAAATAATTTATAGGTAAAAATTAATTATTAACTGACAAATATAACATAATTAGCGGCAATACCACATTATCACTAGCCGAGCAACAGAGAACGAACATCAAAAATCAAGCTCAACATGTACACATAAAGGTACAAAATTAACATGTCCTAAAAAGATAATAATATTAATTGTAGTACCACAAAATATATATAGTAGAATAAAATACAAAATTACGGACAACATTTGAGTTTGTTATCAAAATAATAAGTACCATATACTCACACTATTCTAATGTTTTGTACTGATTTGATTGGAATCCATATTTTAAAATAATGAAACAAAGATATAAATTAACACATAGTAAAGGTAGTCACCGGGAAGCTGCTTCGTACTATGAAATCACAGGGAACAAAATGGAGGCCAAGTACATCACTATAACCATTATTAGAAATTTAATATATCTTAATAATACGGAAGCCATGTAAATCATTTTTAACAAAGCCAATGCATGTAGAATATTTTGGTATTTAGTACAAAAATAATAATACTTATCATGCTTTACAAATACTCATTAAAATCATATTTTTTAAAGAATTTTTAAAGTAGTGTCATGTTATACGTGAGTATTAACTTGAAAATTAATAAAACAATAAAATAAAAAATGAGTAAGTTACAAATTACAATTAATAAGATTGATAATCGAATGAAATAGTACCAATGACATTCAACTGAAAATATATTTATTTGTCAACACAATACATACAAGGCCATTAAAATTCTTAATATATCTATCTAAATTTTGTGAATCATGCGAAGCATTAACAAATATAAACTAATTATTTAGGCACAGGTGAAAAACGTGCACAAAATATATATGCAAAAGTGAATAAAGTTGCTAGTAAAAGTAGTATGACGAGAGCTTACAGTTGTTTGGCTTGAATTCAAATATAAAATAGGGCGTATGGATCGAATATGGACAAAACAAAAAGTATACACGGGTAGAATATTAAATCTATATTGACATATAACTATCCATTTACTAATTTAATATATTATATCAAAACCATTTGATACAAACTAGTACGTAGATAAAAGTACCTAAGCCTCAAGTCAATCCTTCTATATCTACATGTAAACATAGGGCAAATATATACATTAAAATAAAGAGAAGCGCACCATTGCATATTAGAAAGCAAGTAACAGAGGATGACATATTTACCGGATTTTCTATCGAGTTATTATTATTTGGCGCAGTTGTACACCCTCTTAGATATGCATCAACATGTATTTATAGGACTGTTAAAATAACTTTAACCCTATCGAGAAGTAGGTTCTTGAAGATTATTCTATCACTAACCGATCTTATCAATATTTTTTACCGATCTTATCAATAGTTTATAGAATCTGACTAGGACTCCAAAACAATTTCTAGAAGTTTAGAATTATAAATAAAATAAATGTAATTTAAATAAAAATTTATAAAATAAAATTTAGATAGATATTTAATAATAAAAATATCAGGATATTATAATAAATAAGAGACTCATCTCAACCATTTTCTCAAGTCATTCAAGCAAGGAAGTTCTAGAATTTTAGGTGCTCTTTCACTTTCTTAGGAATTTCTAATTTATAAGATTGTGTTCTTTCTATGTCTTCATCTCTTTCAAACTGATAATTTTGTTTGCACTTTCATTATGGCTTCATATGTTCTTAGCAAGTCTTGAGATTGTTTTAATCCATTTACATATTCAAGAAACCTCTTTATGTCATGATTGAACAAGGATGATGTAGAATGAATCGTATTTATGTAATATTAAAAGTGTAATTATTGAATAATTAAATAAATGAAATATATGTATTAGCTCTGTCAGCTGTGTGTTGCTTTATTATTAGTTATGTGTGGTTATTGGTGTTTGAGTATTATTTGTATAATCAATTATTGAGCCATATTATTTTGTTTTCACTTTTAAAAGTGATTTTATTGAAGATTTATTTTCATAAATATTTGGATTGTCTCTAAAATTATTTTTATGATTTTATAATTTCAATAAATATTTTTGGGAATTTAGAAAATTTAGAAATCAATATTTCATCAATTATTTACCTTTAAATAATTTTCTGATTTCATTTCTATGTAAATTCAGTATTAAATTTCAGAATTTTCAAATATTAAGAAACCCATATTTTTTTTAGATATTAATATTTCGAGTATTTTAAAATTATTTCGACAATTTTTGGATTAAATTCACCCGCGCGTTTGTTCGTTAAATCGTTAATTGCGGCTATATTGCGCGATTCAAAATATTTTAAAAATTACGAAACTTTTGTTTTATTAGTTTCAGAATACTTATAAAATTTTAAAATTATTTTGATATTATTTCGATGAATTCTTGCATGCGATATGTACCGTTAAATTCACAAATCGGTGTCAGAAATGGGGCTTTCGGTTACGAACAAGGGTACGTGTCCCTTATTTTGGACGCGTGGCAGAAGTACAATTTATTTTTTTATTTTATTTCTTCATCCCCTTTTCATTTGGAGACAGCAACATCAATCTCTCTTCTCAATTTCTCCCTATCTCTCTCTCTCAATCTCTTTCCTCTATATTTCTCCCCCTGTTCTCACTTTTCTTTCCTTTTTCTCCCCCCCCGTTTCTCTGTTGCTTCACCTTGCATTTTCCTGTATGTTCCGGCCATTTATTCTGGTTGCTTGCTTTTACTGAGTTTGGATTTTTGTTGAAATATATATATGTGTGTGTGTTTGTGTGGGCGCGCGCGCGTATGTTTATGCGTGTATAGTGTTTGTGCGTGTATGCATGAGTGTGTGTTCTGTGTTGGATTGTGGTATGTTGCCTTGATTAATTAATTCTGATTTAAAATTTTTAATTGTTTGCAGGAATATTTTGAGTGATATTCGTGATAAAAATATATTTTTCGTGCAGGCAATTATTAATAGTAATCGGTGAAATTTATTCGGAAACCCGAATATTATCTTACACCAATAAATTTTGCCGCTGTCGACGATGAGCCTCGGCTAGTCAACGGTGAACCATGATGAATTATTCTAAGTCCTAAATTTATAAAAATAATAAATTAGTTCGTAAAATTATTTTCGAAACGAAAAATAGTTAATTATTTTAAAAGACGTATTGAGGTTCTGATTTTAGAATTTTGATTGTTGGGATTTTGACGTCGATTATGTTTCGACGGGTAGTCCAATAAATAGAAGAGTCACTGTCCAATTTTTCTGAAAATTATTTTATTTACGAGAAGTGTACTATATTGTATTAAATGTTTTATCGCTCTCGTAAGTATCGATTACGTGAATATACATATACATATAAATATTATACGAGACAGGTTTATCGGATTGGGTTAGTTAGGTTCAAAGGATATCAAGCATGTCAGAATAACTAATTAGGGTATTCTGTTACTATAGATCCCAGTCGAGGTTTGCGAGGAATAAAATCAGACGAGCGAAGCTACCCTAGAAATTTCTGAGAACTCGTTGCATGGCAAGTACCCCTGACTATACTTTATAGTTCAGTATTTATTAATGAACTGATGTTTTATTTTCAAACAGGAACATAAACTTTTAAGTTACGTATCCCCTGTAGTTATAATTATTGATTTAAAATCTGTTTTGGGGAAAAGTAACTTCGAAAAGGTACACTACTAGAAAAAGTAGAATATACATCGCCTCTTAGACATCGGTTGATGTTGGCACCGATGTAAAAAGTGTTTTTTACATCGGTTTTAATCAACCGATGTGTTTTTATAATATAGACATTAGTTTTTTAGCCCAACCGATGTTATAAGTCCGTTTTAAAAATTTTATCCAGCGCGCCTCTCCCGTTTCCCCCTTGGTCAAATAATTCATTCCCTCTTAAACTTTCCTCTTATTTTTTCCTTAGCCAAAATTTTAAGTCACATATCTCCCCCCTCTTTTCTAACATAAGATTAAAATAAATTAAAATTTAATTTTATATACTCTTAAATAATAAAATATAAAACATTAAGTTAAGAAAATCAAAGACTCTAAACTCTCTCGTCTAAGTCTAGTTGGCTGAAGAACACCCACCACCATCTCTCTGTCTCTTCTCGGATGCTTTATGTATGTGCTTTCAGTCTCTCTCTCTCTCTATGTTTTATGCACTTTCTCTTCTCAGTATACTCTCGTCGAAGTTTAAGGGGTCGGAGGAGGTTGTTCAAGTCAGAGTTTCGAGCTCAAGTTGGATTTTAAAGCTTAAGTCTGAGTTTAAGGATAAATTAAAAGTTAAAGCTAAATCAGAGATCAAAGTTTGAATTGGGTAAGCTTTAAACCCTAATTTTATAATTATGGGTTCCAATTTGAAACCCTAATTTTTTTAATTTTTTAATTAGATGAGTGATTGTTTTTAATTGGGTAAGTTTGATTGTTTTTTAATTTGAAACCGTAATTTTTTAAACCAATTACTAACATGGCAGATACACGGTTAATAATGTATTAAGTAGTTGCTTCATCCATGACAGTTGGTACTATTTTATTGACTTTGTTTTTTGCTTAATGTTACTTTAAAAATAGCATTCTGAAGTATATCACTACAGTCAGATGGGTGTGTTGAGCAATTACATGGGCCGCGAGAACTTGAGTCAATCTCATGTATGTTTTTATCTTCCTCGGATGGAAAAGCTCTCAACTGTCATAGAAGATAGTCCCGTTTCTTAAAACGCGCATACTGTGGCTTCTATTAGGTGAAATTGATGGTTTTTATCCTCCGCACACACCTGTTCTGCCATCACCTCCTCTCACTGCACAAAGATTGATACGTGAATAACAGGTATGTAATATAATTAAGGAATCCAAGGCCCTGTTTAGATTGATAAACTTCTGTCTCTATATTTAACTATTTTATGTGTAGGATGATGAATTGGAAAAAAGAATTGAAGTCTAGGAAGGAAGTTGAAATTAGAAGGTAAGTACTATTGTTTACGGTATTGTGAAAATGATAAGGTCATGATATAGTTTGATTAATTTACTAAAAAAACATAACACGACTATTGCAAGTACCAAGTTATCTGGTATTTTTCTTGATTCACATGAAGCTGGTGCCTGTGGTCCAGAGCTCCTGCCTAGAGCCTAGGATATCAAGCCTTATATTGTCTACTTACAATTTTTTTGTCTTTTAATGTATAATACTCTTACTTTCGGGGGGGGGGGGTATGAAGGGTTTCTTTAAGCTCCAACATTTTAAGTAAGTTGTACCCTTTTATGTTATTTCTCATATAATTCATATGATGTTTCTCGCCATATCTTTTTATATAAATTTCTGCTTGGCAGTGTATACTAAACTGCTAACGTTGTGAACAAGCTAAAATAGTTTATCTTCTTATGTTAACCATTATGTTTTAAATTGCAACTAACGAGACAGAGTCAAAATTATGTTGTTGAAACTTATGAGACGGAGTCATCAGACTCAGACTCGTACTCCTCCCTTGAGGTGAGTCAAAATTTTACCACAAAAGAGAGCACTGAGGAGAAAGGTCCTGAAGTTCAATCCAGTGCAAAATGGTATGTAGGTCAATTCTACATACTGTATTTGAGCATCTTTGTTCTCGCTTTCAGTTTCATTAAATGTATGTCCTATGAAACTAAATCATTTTGCTGATACAGGATAAGAACTCATTTTGTTGAAAGGTCCTGAAGTTCAATCTAGTGAATGCAGGTGCAATTGTTGAGATAACATTCTCACCAGGAAAATACTCACTTGAGATGAGTTCTGTTGCTTACAGAAATATGAACAGTAGGCCAGTCTCCATGACAAGGTAGAAACTCCATTTGATGGCTGAATATTGAAATCTGCATTTACAGAAGTTACCAAAAACTAGGACCTACAGGTAACTACTGTGATATTTTCTATAGCCTCATGGCAACTGTTTTCAGTTTACAATCTTTTTCTAATATGTTCTGTCTTGGATATTTCTGAACAATGTAAATAATGACCGTGGTAAATTATGAGTGGCATGTGTTCTGGAAATTGTCATTTTCAGAGGGTATAAAAATTATTTCTCGAAGCTTCTTTAAATTTTTTAAACTTCCAGAGCTAGAAAAAATTCTGTAAATTCAAATTCCAATTCACAGCAGGAGGCAATTTCTTCCTACAACAACCTGGACCAAATTCCTTCCTCAACAGGTTTCATAGTATTGTAACATGGTGGTATGTATTATCAGTCTTGGGATCTTATCAATATGACCTGTACTTTGACAAATGAGCATGCTATTTTAATTATTATCAGCTGTCATTGATAATGGTCAGAGTTTTGCAGGATAATGTCCCTGAATACTTAAGTTTGCTTTCAATGCTTGAAACTTGTGGTGATTCTATAAATACTGACGAACTTAAAGCTGAGTCAATCGTCAATCTTTGTAAACTGAGAGAGAGGTTGTCATGATATGTTACGTGGAATTCGAGGCCAGATCCTGTAGGGGCTCTCCGGGATTTTATCTTCTCAACTAGAAAGGTTAGACCTCCTAGAATTTAGTTCCACCATTGTTGGAAGGTTGTTGGTTTATATGATATATTTATATCTTCACTTTCTAGAAATGAATTCTTTATTTCTGATTTTGATATGAATACAGATATAATGTTCTCAATCTCTCTGATGTTACGTGGCACTTGTTTTCTTTTCAGAGTTGTGACCATCCTTACATTCCCTTACATTGTCGATCCTTCTCGCAAACACCTGAATACTAAAGATCTTCACAACTCCTGAAAAGTTTTGCACGCTTTCCTGTTTGGTTTCGTTGTTAGTATTGCCAGTACCAAGTCAAATTCTTTGTATAAACACTAGTAGAATAGATGGATGGATATATGTAGTACTTGATATTTGTATTAGATGAATCTGTTGTACCAGATGTTTGAATATTGGTTGTTAGATTTATAGATAACTGGTATTATGCAGTAATTAGTTTTGGTAGTTTGGAAAATTTTTGGCATCTATATTTTTAAAATTTGCATTAATAAAACAGGTAAAGACATCATTACAGTGGAAAATGATGTATGTCAGAGCTTAAAACAACAGTTTTAGTTGAACATTGACATCAGTAAAACTGATTAAAACCGATGTTAAATACTACAACAAAAAAAGTCTTAAAGCATAAAACCGATGTTATTAAGCTTTATAGACATCAGTTTGTCACCAATATAAATCGGTTTCCAATAAAAAACCGATGTCAAATGTTATATTTATATCGGTTTTAAAGGAAAACCGTTGTTAGTGCTATAAGTAACATCAGTTTAATAGGTAAATGGAAAGATTTTGCTTAGCTCGCATTTATTTAAATTGATAAAAATATCATATTATGATGTTATATGAAGATAAGATATGCATGAGAAATTTAATATCAAGTTACAAATATCGGTTTCACTCAAAGAACTGATGTTATATGTCTTATTTAACATGAGTTTAAAACCGATGTTAAATGGGGGGGTCTTTAACATCAACCACGAAGACATCGGATTTGTTTGTTCATAGACATCGGTTTTTAGCCGATGTCTATTGACATTTTTCTAGTAGTGGTACCTATCTCCAACTGAAAAAGATTTGTGAACAATATTTATGTGTGTTGTTGAATGAACTGTTTTAAACTGAGATAGGTACAAGTGATTTGAAAATTGGATAAAAATAATAGATATTGGATAGATAGAGGCCAGAGTGGTTTATTGTGGTAGCATAAGCGGCTAACTTGGTTGCGCACATTACTTAACCGATTAGTCCAGCACGTCAGAGACCTAGCTAGTCTCTGGCTTTCTGAACAGTTTTGTGGGATGGCAGATGGAGCCGTCTAATGTTGATAGCCTGATCAGCCGTCTTCACATGTCCAAAATGTATCTGATTTGATTTTGTGATTCCCGTAACGGAACAAGTGATTTATACAGTTGAGTTATAAATGTGAATAGCATGCTAAAACTGGATTTTGGTGTTTACACAACACACAACTAAGTTTGTTTTATAAAGAGCATGCTAGTTAGTAATATCCAGTTTGATTTGTTTTGTTTTGACAGATTCGAAATGATTTACAAGTTACTGCTTTATAATTATGTTCCTATAACTGTTTAGTTTAAACTGTTTTTACTCTGTAATTCTTATGTTTGTACTGCTCAGTGATTATATGCTCACCCTTGCAATCTGTTATATATATATATATATATGTCAGAGATACCTAGAAGATCAGTGCTTCATGTTCAGGGCAGGATTCCAGTGTCACCGGTAGCAGGATCAGTTGAGATAGTTTTGTGGGGCCTATTTTAGGGCTGTGAGTTGCTGTAATAAATTAGTATGTCAGACTTATAAATAATTGGTTATTGTAATAGTAAGTAGCTTAAATCATACTTGAACCTGGAAAAGATCTTGGTCTTGGGGTCGTGATAGTATAATAATAATCTAGTAGTTTATAATTATGGTTTGATATATTTAGTGACGTCAACTTCTGACCCCGGGGTTGAGGCTGTCACAGTTGGTATCAGAGCTACATATTTAAGTCCCTGATTTAAGTTAGGAATAAAGTCATTAAGCTTTAAGTCAACAACTCACAGAGAGGAGTGAGTTTAAAATTCTAGTCAAGGGTTCTGAAGGCGTTACCCTGGCATCTATTGATTTTTGATAGAACTGCCCTAACTTTTATTGTGTTTCCTTATATATATATATTATTGGAAGCGCCCTTTATGCATATCCAGCTCTCCTTCCGGGGAGATTGAGTCAGATCCTGATAGTTCAGATTCTGAGAGTACTTTAGATGTTCTAGCTGAAGAGACTCCCCTACCTTCCCCATTAGTGCCTCAGTTTGTACCTGGAGATAAATCTGGACCGAGTACCCGTCCTCATTGGGTGCGGAGGTCAGTTTCAGCTGTCAGAGATTTTCCTCCGGGTTGTGGACCTAGCTTCTCCTTCCCTAGACGACCTCCAGTCCCTCCCCCTGTTTCCACAGGTACTTCATCTCCTATTCTGTATCATGTTCATCAGGCAGTGAACAAAGCTCTGATTAGAGAGCAGAGCCCATAGTTGGCAGTACACTTTGATCGAGTATCGATTGGACCATTTCAGGGTATTCCTGCTCCCTCACCAAACATTCAGACTGGAGTGAGGTCCCTGACCCAGTCTGCTATTGAGAGAGCGAGATACATTAATCTTTTTATCAACTCGAAGACTAGGGGTACCCATTACCAGGATTTAGTTAACTGGTTAGTGTCTGAGATGGGTGTGATTGGTGGCAGTGGCAGTATCTAGAGATAGATTGCAGTAGGTGTAGTGCACATAGCTCAGATCTGGTTATTTCAGGAGCTATGTAGTATGTTTATATGTATATTATGTTATTGTAGCATGCAGTAGTTGGAGGCTGTTATATCAGCCAATTTTGTTGTGTATTCGGATGAGATAGTAGTTTGGATAGTAGATGTACTAGTTGGATTTTCTGTATGGTTGTTATGTAGTAGCTTCTATATTTTATGTTGTTTAGTTTTTTATAAACTTTTACGTTGTTATTACTGTTGTTACTATTATTGTTGCATCTGTTGCCGGTATTGCTAGAATTTAGCCATTCACTCTGGATGCATCCAACTATTTGAGGATGAGGATATTTTCATTGTGGCAACATTCTCCTAACATATATGTATAAAATGTTTGAAGCATTCGATTTTCTTATATATTACTGCTATGTTTCAGGAGAATGCCACTCCTAAGAAGAATCCTCAATCCAACTCTTTTAACCACGAATCTGATAGGATCCTACCATGAGTGAATTGATAGATCTATTGCGTCAGCAGTCTACACAGCTGGCCCAATAGCAACAGCAATTCTAGCTGCAGCAGCAACAGTTTCAGCAACAACAATAACATCATCAGCTCATACAACAACAACAACAAATTTAACATCAACAACTGCAAATCCAACAATAACACCAGTCAAGGAGGTCAACCCAAGCTGTTAGTTTTAAATCCTTCCATCCTGTGAATTCCCCAGAGTTCAAGGGTGAAGTAGATCCTGTTGTGGCCAGGATCTGGTTAAAAGAGATGGAAAAGGCTTTTGCCCTCACCAAGGTGAGTGATGATTTAAAGACAAATTATGCTAGTTAATTCCTGAAGAATGATTCGAATTATTGGTAGGAGTCTACGCGAGCCTTGGAAAGAGAAGGTCATATTTCCTGGACCCGATTCACGAAATTGTTTTTGGAAAAATATTTTCCAGACTATTTCCAGAATCAGATGGAGATGGAATTTTTAGAATTAAAGCAAGGAGATAGGAATGTTACGGAGTACGAAGCCACGGAATTGGCTCGAATAGTCCCAGAGTATGTAAGCTCAGAAGCCCAGGGAGCGAAGCGGTTTCAACAAGGATTGAAGCCAGAAATTAGGAGTGGAGTTGTAGCCTTGCAACTCAAGACATATACTTCGATAGTTCAGGCTTCCTTAGTGATAGAAAGTGACCAGAAGATGGCTACTAAAGAAAGAGGTGAAAAGAAGAGGAAGTTTGAAAGTTGGCCGTATAAGTCAGAACAAGGTGAAGCGAGTTAGAAGTTTCAGTGACGGTTCGCAAGGAATAGAGACAGGAGATTCAGAAGGCAGAATTTCCCACAAGCTAGGCCCAGTACCACATCAGTCAATTCCACTCCGATGAAGTCAAGTAAACCGGTGATAGATTGTAAGACATGTGGGAAGAGGCACAGTGGCCCATGCAAGGAGAACGTTAATTGTTTCAAATATGATAGAAAGGGTCATTATTCCACAGAGTGCAAGTTACCCAAGGAGTCACTTATTTCAGTTACGGTAAAGTAGGACACATTGCTAAAAATAGAAAATCAGCTACCCAAGGTAGTGTAGGAGGAAGTGCATCTCAAGGGCCTGCAACAAGTACAACTAGAGCCAGAACTTTCAAAATGACCAAGAAATCCACGGCTCAGGATTCCGATGTAGTTGCAGGTACATTTTCTCTTAATTACATGCCTATTAACGTTCTATTTGATTCGGGAGCATCTAAATCTTTCATATCCCTGAACTGTGTGAATAAAATACAATTAATGTTGGAAGACTTAGGTGAACCCTTGACCATAGAAGTGGCCAATCAAGATAAGGTACTTTTAATCCAATTTTGCCCTAAGTGTTCAATTGAGATTTCTAGGTCACTCTTTACCAGCCCACCTAATATCTTTTGAGTTAGGAGAATTTGATATCATTCTAGGTATGGATTGGTTGGCTCTTTATAAGGCAAGTATTGACTGCAAGAAGAAGAGAATTGTCATGTATACAAAGGATAATGCAAGGACAAGTTATCAAGAACAGAAGAAGGAAAAGAAGTTTCTCTCAGTATTGCAGGCAAAAAAATTGTTAAGACAAGGATGTGAGGCGTATTTGGCACATGTGGTGGATACCAAGAAAGAGGCACCTACTCTGGATGAGATTCCAATAGTAAGGGAATATCCCGACGTCTTTCTGGAAGAATCGCCAGGATTACCACCTGATCGAGAAATAGAGTTCTCCATTGATTTGATACCAGGGGAAGAGCCAATTTCCAAAGCCCAATATCGAATGGCTTCAACAGAAATGAAGGAATTGGCCAAGCAACTTCAAGAACTGCTAGGCAAATGAGTCATCCGACTAAGTATTTCTCTGTAGGGTGCTCCGGTGTTATTTGTGAAGAAGAAAGCTAGGAGTATGAGGCTATGTATTGACTATAGGGAACTGAACAAATTGACAATCAAGAAGAAGTATCCCTTACCCATAATCGATGATTTATTTGACTAGCTTAAAGGAGCATGTTGTTTTTCAAAGATCGACCTGAAGATATACCTAAAACTGCATTCCGAACAAGGTATGGTCATTATGAGTTCTTAGTGATGTCATTTATATTGACCAACGCACCAGCCGCTTTCATGGATTTATTAAACCGGGTGTATAAGTAGTACTTGGATAAGTTTGTTATTGTATTTATTGATGATATCCTCATCTATTCAAATACTCAAGAAGATCACGCAACACACCTAAGGATTGCCCTCCAAAGGTTGAGAGAAAAACAACTGTACGCGAAGTTCTCAAAGTGTGAGTTTTGGTTGGAAGAAGTACAATTTTTTGGACATGTAGTAGGCAAGGAAGGTATCAAGGTAGACCCTGTAAAGATTGAATCTGTATCCAAGTGGGAACAACCGAAGACTCCAACAGAAGTGAGAAGTTTCCTGGGTTTGTCAGGATATTATTGAAGATTCGTTAAGGATATTTCTAAAATCGCAACCACATTAACCAAGCTAACCAGGAAGAATGAGAAATTTATTTGGACAGAGAAGTGTGAAGAAAGCTTTCAGGATGAAAAAGAGAGATTAGTAACGGCTCCAGTATTAATATTTCCAGATGAGACGGAAAACTTTGTGATATATAGCGACGCTTCTTTGGAAGGTTTAGGCTGTATATTGATGCAACATGATAAAGTTATTGCATATGCATCCAGACAACTAAAACCTTATGAGCAGAGGTATCCAGTTCATGATCTCAAGTTGGTAGATATAGTTTTTGCATTAAAACTGTGGAGATATTATCTGTGTGGAGAAAAGTGTCATATTTATACAGATCATAAGAGCTTGAAATATATATTCACCCATAAAGACCTAAATATAAGACATAGAAGATGGTTGGAATTAATCAAAGACTATGATTATTCCATTAACTATCACCCAGGTAAGGACAATGTAGTGGCTGATGCCTTGAGCAGAAAAGAGAGGCCGAATATGGTTTAGATTGTAGAAGAGTTAGCACGAGACTTGGAGAAGATGGACATTGAAGTTCGAGTACCAAAAAAGATAAGGATCAACTATATGAGACTACGTTTCAACCAGCATTGATGGATAAGATTAAAAGGTGTCAAGATAAAGTTATGGAGCAAGAATTAAATAATCTGATAGGAGAAGAACTTTTTACCCAAAAGGATGACCAAGGTATATTTAGATTTTCTTCCAGAATTTGTCCCAATGTGACGGAACTGAAAAATGAAGTTTTACGCGAAGCACACAACTCTCGTTTTCTATCCACCCTGAGAGCACTAAAATGTATCAAGATTTGAAGAAGAACTTCTGGTGGCCAGGAATGAAGAAAGAAATTGTAAACTGGGTTAGTAAATGTCACGTGTGCCAGACTGTAAAAGCAGAACATCAAAGACCGAGTGTATTATTACAACCTTTAGAGATTCCCCAATGGAAATGGGAAGAGATTGCAATGGATTTCATGGTGGGATTTCCATGGACTAAATCCATTCACGATGCTATTTGGGTAATTATCGACAGATTGACAAAGTCAACACATTTCCTCCCAATAAATAAAAGTATTCTTTAGAGAAATTAGTTAAGTTGTATTTAGATGAGATAGTGACCAAACATGGAGTCCCTGTTTCCATTATATCAGATCGAGACCCGAGATTCAATTCAATATTTTGGACCAAGTTTCAAGAATGTCTAGGAACCAAACTAAGTATGAGTACCGCCTATCATCCCTAGATGGGCAGTAAGAGTGAGAGAACAATCCAGACCATAGAAGATATGTTAGGAGTTCGCGCTTTGGATTTCAAGGGAAACTGGGATGACCACTTACCTTTAATTGAATTCTCGTACAATAATAGCTATCACGCCAGCATTGGAATACCACCTTATGAAGCCTTGTATGGACGCAAATGTAGATCACCATTATATTGGGATGAAGTGGGAGAAAAGAAAGTGCTAGGACCTGAGTTAGCTCAACAAACCAAGGATGCAGTGATATTGATACAAAAAAGGTTAGAAGCAACCCAAGATAGATAGAGAAAGAACGCTGATTCACATCGAAGGGATATGAACTTCGAAGTAGGGTCATTGCCGACCCATTTACTATCTATTATTTGATTGAATAATCCTTTATATTGGAATGGTTGAAGAGTCAAATGTTTTGGCATTTCGTCCTGAGAGGATGAATCAAAAGAATTTTGAATCAGAGCTCTAGAGTTTTGTTCATCCCTCTCCGTAATAATATCTTGGGGTTTGCAGCGATAACTTGGTATATCTACTATACGACCATTGACTAAAATATGTCTATGGTTAACCAATTGACGGGCTCCAGGAATAGTCGGAGCCATACCTAATCGAAAAAGGATATTATTGAAAGTGTCACCTTGGAAAGAATTGGTTCAATTTGGTCAGAAAGGTAAGCTCAGCCCAAGGTACATATAACCATTTGAAGTTTTGAAGAAAATAGGAAAAGTTGCTTATGAGATAGCGTTATCACTGTAGTTTGCAGCATATTCACAATGTGTTCCACGTATCCATGTTGAAGCAATATATTCCTGATACGAATCAAGTAATAAAATATGAACCAATCGAGCTTCAACCATATTTGTCCTATGTAGAATTGTCAATCCCGATTTTAGATCATAAAGTGCGAGTCCTTAGGAATAAATCAATCCCCATAGTAAAGGTACTTTGGAGAAATCCTCGAGTAGAAGAGTCTACTTGGGAGCTAGAGTCAGACACGCTTGATAAATATCCTCATCTGTTTAGTTAGGTCAGATTCTGATGACATAATCTTTTTAAGGGGGGAAAGATATAACGACTCGTATTTTTAAATAATTAAAAGTGTAATTGTTGAATAATTAAATAAATTAAATATGTATATTAGTTCTGTCAGCTGTGTATTGCTTTATTATTAGTTATGTGTGGTTATTGGTGTTCGAGGATTATTTGTATAATCAATTATTGAGCCGTATTGTTTTGTTTTCACTTTTAAAAGTAATTTTATTGAAGATTTATTTTCATAAATATTTGAATTGTCTCTAAAATTATTTTTATGGTTTTATAATTTCAATAAATATTTTTGAGAATTTATAAAATTTAGAAATCAATATTTCATCAATTATTTATCTTTAAATGATTTCTCCAGAATTCTTTAAAAATTACGAAACTCGTATTTTATTAAGTTTTTAATATATCAAGTATTTTAAAATTATTTTGATAATTTTTTAGATTAAATTCACCCGCGTGTTTCTTCGCTAAATCTTTAATTGCAAGTATATTGCGTGATTCAAAAATATTTTAAAAATTATGAACTTTATGTTTTATTAGTTTCAGAATATTTATAAAATTTTTAAAATTATTTTGATATTATTTCGATTAATTCTTTCACGCGATGTGTATCGTTAAATTCATAAATCGGTGTTAGACATGGGGCTTTCAGTTACGAATATGGTTACGTGTCCCTTATTTTGGACGCATGGCAGAAGTACAATTTGTTTTTTTTTATTTTATTTCTTCATCACTTTTTTCATTTGGAGACAGCAACATCAATCTTTCTTCTCAATTTCTCCCTATCTCTCTCTCAATCTCATTCCTCTATATCTCTCCATCTGTTCTCTCTTTTCTTTCCTTCCTCTCCCTGTTCCCCCTTTATTTCTCTATTGCTTCACCTTGCATTTTTCGGTAAGTTACAACCATTTATTTCGGTTGCTTGCTTTTACTGAGTTCAGGTTTTTCCTGAAATATATATATATATATATATATATGCCTATGTTTATGCGTGTATATGTGTGGTTCAGTGAGGCTGCTGTGTTGTTGCCTTCCAGTCGGCGCCCTCTTCGGTTTTCAGCGAGATGGTGGTGGGTGTTGGGTGTTTGTGCGCGTATGCGCGTGTGTGTGTTTTGTGTTGGATTGTGGTCTGTGGCCTTGATTCATTAATTCTGATTTAAAATTTTTAATTGTTTACAAGAATATTTTGAGTGATATTCGTGATAAAAATATATTTTTCGTGCGGGAAATTATTAATAGTAATCGGTGAAATTTATTCGGAAACCCGATATTATCGGGCACCAATAAATTTTGCCACCGTCAACGATGAGCCTCGGCGAGTCGACGGTGGATCGTGATGAATTATCAGAGTCCTAAATTTATAAAAATAATAAATTAGTTCGTAAAATTATTTTCAGAACAGAAAATAGTTAATTATTTTAAAATTCGTATTGAGGTTCAGATTTTAGAATTGTGATTGTTGGGATTTTGATGTCGATTATGTTTTGACGGGTAGTCTAGTAAATAGAGTAGTCGCTGTCCAACTTTTCTGAAAATTATTTTATTTACGAGAAGTGTACTATATTGTATTAAATGTTTTATCGCTATCATAAGTATCGATTACGTGAATATACATATAAGTATTATACGAGTCGGGTTTATCAGATTGGGTTAGTTAGGTTCTGAGGATATCAAGCATGTCAGAATAAATAATTAGGGTATTCTCTTACTGTAGATCCCAGTCGAGGTTTGCCAGGAATAAAGTCAGATGAGCGAAGCTACCCTAAGATTTTTTAAGAACTCGTTGCAAAGCAAGTACCCCTGACCATACTTTTATGGTTTAGTATATATGAATGAACTGATGTTTTATTTTCAAACAGGAACATAATCGTTTAAGTTATGTATCCCCTGTAGTTATAATAATTGATTTAATATCTGTTTTAGGGGAAAAGTAACTTTGAAAAGGTACCTATCTCCAACTAAAAGTGATTTATGAACAAGATTTATGTGTGTTATTGAATGAACTATTTTAAACTGAGATAGGTACAAGTGATTTGAAAACTGGATAAAAACAATCAGATATTTGATAGATAGAGGCCAAAGCGGTCTATTGTGGTAGCGTAAGCGGCTAACTCGGTTGCGCGTGTTACTTAACCGATTAGTCCACCATGTCAGAGACCTAGCTAGTCTCTGAGTTCCGGAATAGGTTTGTGGGATGGCAGATGGAGCCGTCTAGTGTTGAAAGCCTGATCAGCTGTCTTCACATGTCCAAAATGTATCTAATTTGATTTTGTGATTCCCGTAATAGAACAAGTGATTTATACAGTTGAGTTATAAATGTAAATAGCATGCTAAAATTGGATTGTGGTGTTTACACAACACACAACTATGTTTGTTTTATAAAGAGCATGCTGGTTGGTAATATCCAGTTTGATTTGTTTTGTTTTGACAGAGATTCGAAATGATTTACAGGTTACTGCTTTATAATTCTATTCCTATAAATGTTTAGTTTATACTGTTTTTACTCTGTTATTCATATGTGGTACTGCTAAGCGATTATATGCCCACCCTTGTAACCTTATATATATATACCATAGATGCCTAGAAGATCAGTGCGTCATGTTCAGGGCAGGATTCCAGTGTCATCGGTAGCAGGATCAGTTGAGGTAGTTTTGTGGGGCCTATTTTAGGGCTGTGAGTTACTATAATAAATTTGTATGTCAGACTTTTAAATATATGGTTGTTGTAATAGTAATTAGTTTAAATCATACTTGAACGTGGAAAAGTTCTTGGTATTGGGGTCGAGATAGTATAATAATAATAATCTAGTAGTTTATAATAGTGGTTTGATATATTTGGTGACGTCAACTCCTGACTTCGGGGTTGAGGCCGTCACATGATCGATTAATACTTACAACACTAAAAGAGTTAGTTTATATGTCTTGAATTTGGAAGTTCTTGCTTTATTTATTCTTGGGTTCTTTGGCCATCTTTTTGAGCTTGATTATACTCCATTCTATGGTTTTGTTTTCCTCCTTTATGGAAAATACCAATTTGGTTCAAGGAAAAGGTAATAAAATGGCAAGGTCACCCAAGTCTTACTACCATCAACAACCAATTATGTGTCATCTTCGTAACACAAGTTATCATGCTACCTTGAGTTCAAAATATGCATGAAAAATCTTATATGCATGAACAAGAGTTTTACATTCCTACATATAATGATTATATGCATGATTCATTTTATAATCTAAGCCTCGGACACTCATATAAAAAGGTTACCAAAAGGTTTAACTAATTTCTTGTGTAGGTATGCCTTACTGCTAAGCAAAGCTTGTGGTACCTCGATATTGTTCGAGATATATGACCGAAAATAAGTCACTTTTGAACAACATTAGAAGGGTGACTGCCAAAAATGTCACTTTTTGAGATAGCAGTAAGGGAAGCATCGTTGGCATAGGCGATACTGGAAATGAGCACCTCAAAATTTCAAACGTACAATTAGTCACGGGGATAAAGTACAATTTTCTCTCTATTAGTCAACTATGTGACAATGTATGTAAGCTAATTTTCTATCCAACTCGTTGTTCAATTCTTGACAGAAATGGTAAATTGGTCTTAACATGTCCACGAGACTTTAAATGTCTATACGTGTGACATTAGTAAATGTGAAAATATGTGCTTAGTATCCAAAAATAGAGATCAATAGTTATGGAATCGATGTTTAGGTCATATTAATATGAAACCCATCAAGACTATATGTTCAAAAGAACATGTTTGAGGTCTACCAAAATTAATTTACGTGGAAGATCACGTATGCGAAGCTTGTGAAATTTGCAAGAAAATTCGAGCATCCCACAAGGCAAAATTCATGGTATCAACTACGAGACCACTTTATTTATTGCATATGGATTTAATTGGACCGGTTCCCGTATAAAGACTTGGAGGGTGTTCATACACTCTTGTAATCGTTGATGATTTTTATGTTTTACTTGGACCGAATTCTTAAAATCCAAGTATGATGCATCTGAAGCATTCTCGGCTCTTTGTAAGAAAATACAAAATTAACAAAGTAATACAATCGTCTATATTAGGATGGATCATGGAAAAGAATTTGAAAATGCCAGCTTCGTAGAATTTTGTGATGAAAATGGCATCACTCATAACTTTTCTCCTCCTTACCCTCCTCAATATAATGGGGTTATTGAAAGGAAAAATAGGAGCCTACAAGAAATTACAAATACAAAGTTGAATAAATATAGACGACCTAAGTACTTCTGGGATGAAGCTATGTCAACCGCTTGCTATATTTTAAATCGGGTTTTACTACGTCCCATCAAGTTAGAAACTCCTTATGAATTATATTCTAGTAAAATCCCGAAATTGAGTTACTTCAAAGTATTCGGAAGTAAATGCTACATATTGAATACAAAAGACTATTTAACTAAGTTTGACTTCAAATCAAATGAAGGGATTTTTCTCGGTTATTCAATGAATAGCAAAGAATATCATGTATTTAATATTAATATGTTGTTGGTGGAAGAATCTATGAATGTTATATTTGATGAATCCAAACCACACCTAAAGTTCAAGGATTTAGTGGAAGACGACAATGAAGCATATAATGTGAAATCCAAGGAAGTTGAAGATTGTATTCGCCAAATTGAGCACATGGATTTTGAAATGACCTCTCCGAGAAATCCACGTGTACATGTTGAGCCGGAAATTGGAATACCTAAAAAGGTGCCTAATATTAGGAATCAACCTTTAGACAATGTCTTAGATGATCTTAGTAGAGGTATTCAAACCCGGGCTTAAGTGCAAAATATTGCAAGTCATATTTACTTCTTGTCTCAAATTGAACCAAAGACTGCAAACGAAGCTTTGTTATACGAAGATTGGATTCATGCTATGCAAGATGAGCTAAACCAATTCTCTCGTAGTAAAGTTTTGGAGTTTGTACCACAACCCAAGAATACTTCCATTATTGAAATTAAGTGGGTATTTAGAAATAAATTGGATGAAAATGGTACTGTGGTTAGAAATAAAATGAGGTTAGTAGCACAAGGCTACACTAAAATGGAAGGAATTGACTTTGATGAAACGTATGCTCCTGTAGCTAGAATCAACTTTATTTTAAGGTTTTTATCATACGCTTGTCATAAAGGTTTTAAAGTCTATAAAATGGATGTTAAATCCGCATTCTAAATAAAATATTAGAGGAATAAGTCTATGTTAGACAACCTCCCAATTTTGAAGATCACATACATCCAGAATATGTGTACAAGTTGTATGAAGCATTATATGGATTAAATCAAGCTCCTCGAGCTTGGTATGAAAGAATTAGCAAATTTCTCCTTGAAAATAATTTCAAAACAGGAACTGCAGATACAACATTATTCACTAAGTATATTGACGGTGAAATCTTATTTATCCAAATTTATGTAGATGATATTATATTTGGGTCAACTATATAATCTCTATGTTAGGAATTCTTGGATAACGTGTATAAAAAATTCGAAATGAGCATGATGGGGGAATTGAATTGCTACGCAAGATGAACTCAATCAGTTTAAAAGATAGGAAGTGTGGAAGCTTGTACCCAGAACTAAAGATAAATCAGTGATTGGCACAAAATGTGTTTTCAGAAAAAATATTGATAAAGATGGAGTAGTAGCAAGAAATAAGGCGAGACTGGTTGCTAAGGGTTATTCTCAGGAAGAAAGGATTGACTATGATGAAATCTTTGCACCAGTTGCTAGACCTGAAGCCATCAGGATGTTCTTAGCATTCACAACATATTCAAATTTCAAGGTATATCATATGGATGTGCAAAGTGCTTTCCTGAATGGTGAGCTTGAAGAAGAGGACTATATGAAGCAACCCCCTGGCTTCATAGATCCTGAGCTTGAAGATTTTTTCTATTTTCTCTTCAAGTCTCTTTATGGTCTAAAGCAAGCGCCGGGAACATGGTATGACACTCTCTTATAATTTCTGCTTGATAATGGTTTTACTAGATGTGTCATAGACAAGACTCTGTTCTATAAGAATCATAAAAATGATATCATACTTGTGCAATGTTAGGTCACACAACACTGTAGAAGGGGGTTGAATACAGTGTAGAATACAATCAAATCGATTTAAAGCACAAGTAACAGAAAACAGATGTATTCGATATAACAAACTCTGTTAAAATGGAATTGTTCTCTCTCAGTGATGAACAAATATCACGAGAGCTGCTAGGTTACAATATATGATCTTCTCGATGTTCGTAACTCTTTTAGAGTAAACCTATGTCTATGTTTATATAGACACACAGTTACAAGATAACTTCTAGTTGATATGGAATATAATTTTGTCTCCTAAAATATATCAACCAGATATCTTATATAATTCTTCTAGTCCTCTAACTCTTTCCATGCATATCTTCTTCTTGTATTAGTCTCGATATTCTTTCCTGTGAATCAACTTCCTTCCTTAACTGTTAGTCCTCCAGTACTTAAGTTCCGATATCCATCTTCTGATAATCTAATTCCTGATATCCTTAAGTCCTGACTTCCAGTAAGTCCTGATTCCAGTAAGTACTGATATTTCTTGTTAGTTAAGATCTGAAAACTAAACATGAAACATATTAGACATGACATCTCAAATATATCCAACATACAAGTCTATGTTGACGATATTATATTTGGGTCTACGAATGATGCACTTTGTACAAGGTTTGCTAAGCTTGCAGAGTAGGTATGAGATGAGTATGATGGGTGCATTGAACTTCTTCCTTGGACTTCAAGTGAGTCAGAATCCAGATGGTATCTTCATTTATCAAATGAAGTACATCAAGGACCTTCTGAAGAAATATCAGTTGGAAGATTCAACACCCGCTAAGACTCCGATGGCAACTTCCACAAAACTTGATCAAGATAAGTATGGTAAGAAGGTGAACATCACTTATTATCGAGGCATGATTGGATCATTACTCTCACTTACTGCATCAAGATATTATGTTTTCTATATGCTTGTGTGCACGGTTCCAGGTTGATCCAAATGGATCTTATCCGATAGCCATCAAAAGAATCTTCAAATATATCCTAAAGATACGGGCTTTCATCTCATTGGCTACACAAATTCAAATTACACTGGTTGTAAGATTGATCGGAAGAGTACTTCAGAAAGCTACCAGTTTCGTGGAAGAAGATTGGTTTCTTGGTTTAGTAAGAAGCAACATTCAGTTTCTACATCTACTGCTGAAGCTGAATATATTGCTGCTGGAAGCTGCTATTCTCAAATTCTTTGGATGAGAAACCAACTCCGAGACTATGGACTTGATCTGAAGAATATTCATATCTACTGTGACAATACAAGTGCCATAACAATCTCAAACAATCATGTTCAGCATTCAAGGACCAAACATATTGATATAAGGTATGATTTCATTCGAGAGCATATAATGAATAAAATTATGGAACTTCATTATGTTCAGACAACGGATCAAATTGAAGACATTTTCACGAAGCCACTTGATGAAGTTACCTTCAATAAGTTGGTTAGTGAACTTGGCATGTTGAATTTGTCCAATTAATTGGAAAGTAACAAATGTAATTTGATTCGGGTAAATTTACGACCCCGATGCTGATGCTTTGAGGGGAAAGTTTATATATCTACATTCATTATATATATCCATGTTTTTCAACTTCTTTTGAAGCTAACTGATTACCATGCGTTACATGTTATATGCCAGTGGTAAGTAAGTTAAAGTTTTTGATGTAATATATGAGTTTTTTGAATGTTAACATGCAAATACTCATGATATTGATATGTATATTAGCGCGCACACACACATCTCAATCTTATTTGCACTTTGATCTAAGACCCTGTAATCTCATTTGTGATCTTATCATAACTCTGATTTATAGGTTTAGATCCTCTTAAGATCCTGTGCAACTAGCTTGAGTACTCTGATAATATTCTGTGTGATTATATCATGTTTTCTGAGTAATTCTGTATGATTTTTGAGTTTCAGACCTTAGGTAACTCTAACAACAGATTCCTTGGTCACTCTGATTCTCTGCTTATGCTAGAATAACTCTATTTATTTTGTTCTAGAATAAATATGCAGTATCACTAGTGATAGTTGTGATATGTTTATGTCAGGAGTAGTTTTTAATTGGCTTAGTCTTATGTTGACTAATCAACTGGTGCAGACATATTGAATGTACTCTTGGAATAAATGATTAAATTTATGACTTATGTGTTGATCATGTATGTAACTCTGATGATATTGCTATGCTTATACTATGTTCTGGATATTAGATCCTGGGCTATTCTTATATTGTGATTACCTTATGCAAGTCTTATAAGTTTGAAACAATGTTCACTCCCTTTCCTCTATAGTGTTTATCTGTATTGGACTAACTTGAACTATTTTGAGCTAATGAGATTTGATTGAGTAGCATTGTCAAAAGAATCAGAAAGCATGATCATCTGAGACATCCTTCATGAATCCATATTCTGGTAAGAAAAGGTAAAAGATCTCTGGTTCTGAGACCACTTTGTTCTTGATCATTAAATTCTCTGATATTGTACTTCAGATGTTTGTGATCTTCAACACCCTCAGTGGTTTTTGGAACTGACTAAGAGCCTATCAAACCTCATAGGTTCTAACCCAAATCATTAGAACCAAACACTTCTAAAAAAGTATCCTTACCTGGCTTTGATATATTCACCATTTGATACCATCTTTTTGCTCTGATACATTAAAAGTAACCATTGTTGTCAAACAGAAGTAATAGATGGTATCAATACCACTTGGTATTGAAGTTGAGTTGGGATGAGGGAGATAGTGCCAAGAAGTACCACATAAGGAAGGAAAGGTTAACCCTACAACTCTGTCTCTCACAAAGAAGTGGAGTTTTTATAACTTGAGACATCTGTAAGCCCATCTGTATTCTCTCAAAAGGATATGGAGCTGAAAAAGGCATATAAACAGTTACTAGGTGCATTCTGCCAACATAATCTATTGAAAATTCGCCTGTCAGCCAGGGCATTAGTATGAGAGTCACTACCCCTTGATTACAATATTTCCAACGCACATATAAGATTCACACACACAAGAAAGGTATTGACGCAACAATCGTTGTTAAACCATATCAAGGTCAATGGCAATGGTTGAAATCCTGGATCATGTTTTTGCTCTTTATCTCTGATCTTGAATGAGAACATATGATCCTGGAAGTTGCTCGATCTTAATTCTCAGATCCTATTCTATGATATGTGAAATGATCTCGGACTATGATTTTTGGGTTAAGATCTTGGAGACTCTGCTAAGTCCTGACAGACTTTAAAATAAATCTTTCATCCCTAATGGCATATCATTGATCATTGGTTATCTTCCCAGAATTCAAATCTGGAAATGATTTTGACTTTGTCAAAATTGCAGCTCGTAAATAAGGACTCAGATATCATCTGATGAGTTTATGAGGTATACTTCTTCATGGAAGTTGAGGGATATCAGGAATTCTGCCACTTAAAAGAATCCTAATTTCCCCTCTCAGAAGGAACATTTCTGAATCTCTTGACTAAGAGTTTCCATCCTTGAAGGTTGAAGGCAAATTTTCTATGAAAAGGATTTTATTACAAGTACACTTGGATGTTTGGAGTTTGAGCGAGTGACACACTGTGAGACTGAGTGACAAACACTTGAGTATAGAGTGGAGTGAAACACAATGTGAGATCACTAAACAGAATTCACACGCTGGTACTGTGAGTAATGGTTACAACATATAATCTCTTCACTTAGTTGTTTGATCTAACGATTCCACTCTGTCACACTTTGAAGGATTACTCAACTAAGGGGGAGAGATTATGTAAAAGATTATCAAAATTCAATAGTTTTTCTTGTTGATGAGACTGCGTAGCTGTATGAACAGTTACGTGATAACTCAACACGATAACAACACTAGAACATGACAAGTTAATAATACTACGTCTACACAAGAAATCAGGAAGAATGAAGTAAAGGCAAATACAAAGAATCAGAAGATTAGAAGAAGGCCCGAAGTCTGTCTACAGGTCACTGAAAGAAGTTCATTAATATGATCATACCTCAGTGAAGAACAAAGGTTAAAGACTTTCAGGGTTTCAGAAATGATGAAGATTCAATATACAAGTGCCACTGGGAGATTTCAGTGTATTGGCATTGATTGAAGATAGACAGTGTTCGAAGCATAGAAATCTGAAGAATTGAAGACAGAGTATAGACAGAGGTTAATGAAGACGTTGTCTAAAGTACCATAAAGGATTCCAATGAAAGTACAGTTGTTTATTGACAGTCAGTGTCTAAAGCGATAAAGTTGTTGCAAGCTTAATAATTTAATCAAGGCCATAATACGAAGACCTGAATCGGGGTTAGTCGTCTGTGAACCAGACCAGTTGTACTAGGCATCAACAGCTCGTGAAAGGAATCTGGGTATTATTTATTGAAGGATTGTTAAGTTGAGGAACGTACTTGGATTGAACGTCTATCTGTTAAAGTACGAGAAGAGGCGCGCGAGGTATACAGCTAAACAGCTCAGGGGACTAGCGAAGTTCAAAGTTTAATTGTTAAATTAAATATATTTATTTAAAGGACTTTAATATAATTTATTTAATAAACTTAAATTGATTTATCTTATAAACTTTAAATAAGTTTATTTTATAAATCTAAATTAGTTTATTCATATAAGTTATATTTAAGTTTATTTTATAAATAAATTTAAGTTACAATTTAAACTAAAAGAAAAAGAAAAGAAAAAAAAAAAGAGAAAACAAAAACAAAAACAAAAAGAAAACAAAAAAAAAGAGAAAACAAAAGAAAAGAAAACAAAAACCAAAAGAACGGAAAGAAAAACAAAAAGAAAAAGCAAAAAGAAAATCAAAAAAAGAAATAAAAAAGGGGAATAAAAAGTAACCAAGGGTGACATTGGTATCCACAGAAGTTAGTTTGTTTTTTTGTTTTGGTTTACAAAGTGTACTGAGTCGCCACACAAATCAACTAAGCTCCCTCCTGTACCTACCCTGGTCGCAATATAGTGTAAAGTAAATCCTCTGCACTCTTGGTCGCCACAGAAGTGCTCCTCTCCTCAGCCACTACTTTATTGTACATTGAGTTAATTTATGTGGTCAATATTTACCCACACATTTTGGATTGAATAAAAAGACTACACTCAGCAGCAGATCAGACTCAGGCTATTGGATTAATTTCTGTTCATCTTCTCTCCCAAGAGAGGTGAAAAATAGAAGCAAAGATTATCAGAGAAGCTTAAGCTTTTTGTATATTCGTTTAACTTCTCACCGGAGTAACGTTATAATGCCCGATTTAATTCTTGTATATTCTTAAGGGCATTATAATCGTTATCCGGTAATTAAATCCTAGTACAAACAAAGCTAGATCATTGTATAGGATTTGATTTATAAATCTTTGTAGAAGCTAGGAGCTATGTTGTTCTTAGATTGTAGCCAGTTAATTTATTTACCGGAGTGTAGCAACACTCCTCGAGGATTTATATATGAATATATATTTCCCCGAAGATCTTGTGTTCTCGTTTTAAACACTATTCCTCTCAAGAACACGAAACCACTAACCGAGGACTAAATCTATATCCGCTAAAGATTCGAAAGAATTTTTAATTTAGTGATTATCGTATTCAACCCCCATTCCACGATAATTCGGGACCTAACAATTGGTATCAGAGCTTACTGATTGATACACAAGTCAAATCCTTAAATATAATTTATTTTATTAATTTTTCATTTACATAAATTTATTAGATAAATTTGATTTAGAAAATTTATTTTATAAATTTAATTTAAATAAGTTTATTATGAACTTAATTTAAATAAATTTAACTAAATTAATTTACTATTTAAATTTTAGTATATAAAAGTTTTTAATTTAAATTTATTTTTATTTTCATCTTTTGGTTGTATTTTTAGCTGCCAGTTTTTCACAATTCTAAGCTGCCATTTTGATTTTGGGTGTACAAAAACCAGGGGTTTGTTTTCTATGTTTTGGTGTCCACCGCGGGACCTAGGAGGAAGTAATGTAAATTGGCATCTATCTGATTTACAAAAGGTCGCCAAAGAATGGCAGCTAATTTTTGTGTTGCACAGGTGGAGCCGCGACTTAAATCACAAGGCAGATCCCTTGGTCTCTTGATTGCTATAGATGAAACTGCTACCCAAGGTCTCCACATGAGCCTTCTCCTGAGCTTGGTGTCACCACAATTTTTTTTTTCTTCCAAGTAAAAGTCGGCGCAAAAAGCACAGGTGGTCGCCACAGGAGTTATACAGGTGTACTGGTCGCCAGAGGAATTACACTCATTTTTTTTTGTAATCCCTAAATAATTATTTCTGATTTATTTATTTTTCCATAAAATTTAAAATTCTTAAATTTAAATTTGTCTTAAATAATAATTTACGTTTTATTTAATTTTTAAGAAAATTTGAAATTCTTGAAAATTAGATTTTACATAAATATTTATTTTTGATTAATTTATTTTCTAAGAAAATTAAAAATATTGGAAATTTAATACCACTGGGTATTAAATTTATTTTGGTGTCCACCGTGGAATTTCCTCAAAGGCTTACTCCATAGGATGCCACTGGATTTTCAATCGCAGGAATTAAATGAAATTTCTACGGATACAGTTTTTCTTGGAGATTTTAAGATAACTCTATGATTCTAAATAATACAGTCACACAGTGGTTTGTACCAATGCTATATTTATCCGGGAATCAATGAGATCATACATGCAGGAATTGTGGAGGTCAGAGAGAATAGTGGGGACATACAAATATCTCAGTTACAAACAGTAAATTTGGAACCTCAGGATAGAATGTACGAGTTACCGATTGCTGAATTAGAAGAAGCTCAGGTAGAATTACTTGAGGGACTGGACGTCAGGGCAGTATTTTACTTGTCAGGAAAGTTTAGTCGCATCAGATTCACAAGGAGTACATAAGTTATATCCAAGGATCAAGCCTATCTATTCTGAAGCAGAGATTCTTATAGATTCGGTTCAAGAGGTGGTTACAGACTGAGGTTGGGACATAAACAAGATTTGATAGCTATAGGTTTGACAAGCAATATATGTCAAGTAACTATCAGGGGTTTTGCTACAACAGAACAAGAAGCTTAACAAACAAGGATGAGTAGGGATTCAGTTAAAGAGTTGAGACAAAGGTGGAATATTTTCTTAGGGAAGCAACCAGTCAAAACTTACAGTGCACAGGAAAGAGTTGGGATGGATCAGATGACAGGATAATGAATATCTTGCTTTCATAGCAATCTCTGAAGATGATCTAACTCACATATCTCAGGTTTCAATTTCTTGAACCACTGCAATATTTTGCTCTCAATATTCAATGCATGATAAGATCTTAGTGTTTAAATGTTTAACACTCGCACAAGCATGATAGCATCACACATAGATAATGTTGAACTAGTTCACTAGATTATTTTTCTGGCAACTAGGATTGATGTTTACCTTGTGCATGTTACTTTAGATGATCTTAAAAATGTGTTTGAATCTTTGTTGAACATGATTAATTGCTTTAGTGAGATATATGTTTTCCAGCACTTAAGACCTTTGTTTATGATTATCTCCTACATCCTATTACAATGTGATTTATTCATTTGATCTGAATTGTTTGTTAAGATGTATTAGTTTATAATTGGATTGAGATAGCTAGATGAGATACATCAACATGATTGGATTAGATAGAATTAGTGATTTATTTGTTAATTCTATTTGCTCCGTATCATGCCTGTCGTGCTTAATTCTTATGTGTAATGTTTCTGAATGAATGCCATGTATTCCCAATACAATGCTTGCTTATCTTTATGCCATGAATGCGTCTCTTAGTACTTGCATTAATTATAGAAGAAGCATGTTTAGGATTACAATAGGGCAAAGACTGCTAGTCCTCCTTTTGTAAGGTTGGAACCATTTTTTCCCTAGCCTAGAGACAAATTTGTCAAGGGTATTAAAATGGAGAAAATGGTCAGTCAAAGATAAGAATTAGCATGATAAGGTTGCAGCTGTTGTTATCTCTATTTATAATAATATCTCTAATCCATCTGGACCCAAACTGATAAGTTGGGTACCAAGAACTGTTAATCCATTTATGAGTGCAGGACATAACAGGTTAATTGATTCATATATATTCCTGGTAATTCATACTCAAGGCATATGATCAAAGAAAGAGCCTCACAATCAAATATGATTGACAAAAGCTATTCCGTCAATAATCTTTGGAGATGACAACAAAGGTTTTCATTACGGGATAAGCTATGCAGAAAAGGGATGTCATCATGGACTCAACAATTGCTATCACTGATAACAACTAATTATTGGAGTCATTGATAACAATTAAAGCATCTTTCTTGCTAGAGAATCAAGACACAAATCCTCTTATCAGACTGTTCTACATCAAAGGACAGAATGTCAATTCAACGAAGGATTATTGTCTCATCTGAAGTAGGAAGGTTGAGAAGCTTGCTCTTCTTAGAGTAAGGAAAGGAAATGCTCGTGGCTAGACTGGAAACTCTGAAAAGGTGAAGTCAATGGTTTCTACTGTAAAGCTTCATCTGACAAAAGTTTAGCTATGGCATTAGAAACTCTCACCCTTAAACATCAACTCAAGGAACTCTTTTGTGAAAAGGGGTTAGTGAGAGGACTGCCTCATCTGGAATTCAGAAGATGATAAATATGAGGCATATCAGGAAGAGAAGTCAAAGACAACATCACATCAAAGTAAAGATATACCTTAGTGATGGTGGTTGACTACTCTTATGAAGTAAAGTTATTGTTCATGCATTCTCAAGAAAAGACATCACAGATGGTGATTGATCATATCAGGAGATCAAACTGGAAGCAACTGTAGAGACATATTCAGCACTAGCAGCTCCGTGTCAGAATATAGTGGTACAAAGGAAGAACCAGAACTTGATTAAAGCTACAAGGGAAATACCAAGCTAATCAAGACTTTCTAAATACCAAAGGGCTGGAGCAGTCAAAACAGTTTGCAACAAGTAAGATCAAGCCTTAATCTGGATGTATACATGAAAAACCACTAATGATTTAATGGCCAACAGGAGCAAACACTGGATAACCTTAAAGTGTTTGGAGAGAATGTTCTACAAAAACAAATAATGAAATGTTTTAAGTTTTTTGAAGATCTTGGCATTTGCAGTTAAGACTAGTTAGAATATTTCCATGGCTACTCAGTGGAGTTTACAACCTACAGAGCATTTATGGTTGATCAACAGAGGATGATTGAAAGTCTAAATGCATAGTTCAACAACTCAATTCTCCAAGCTGTTACAGGAAAAATTAATGGTATTGATGATTCATATCCAAGCAGTGGAATGGTAGTGTACCAACACATCTCATTACTTCAATGAAACCAGTTAGCAAGGGTAGGATTTTTAAGAAATCCCAACAACAGATTAGGGGGAGCAAAATGAAGGATCAACTAGTCAGACACAGTGGGAGCAAAATTGAACTTGATGAAGTTCAAGAAGCACAAACTACTACGGATCAAGTGGAAACACCTGTTCAGACTGAACAACCTTCTGTGGAACAGCCCATTCGTAGGACAGGGAGAGTGTCTCGCCAACCTGAGAGGTATTATGGCCTTGTCATTGAAAATGGCAATGAGTTGTCAATCATTGATGATGGCAACCCTGTGACCTATAATGAGGCTATGAGTAGTGTTGACTCAGAGAAATGGCATAGTGCCATGAAATCCGAAATGGAATCTATGTATACCAACCAAGTATGGACTCTGGTTGAGGCGCCTGAAGGTGTTAAGCCTATTGGGTGCAAGTGGGTATACAAAAGAAATATTGGAGCAGATGGACAGGTGGAGACCTATAAGGCCAGGCTCGTGGCAAAAGGATTCAAACAAAAGCAAGGGATTAACTTTGATGAAACTTTTTCGCCTATAGCCCTGTTAAAATCAATTCGGATTTTGCTTGCGATTGCTGCTTACTAAGAATATGAGATCTGGAAAATGGACGTGAAAACGGCCTTCCTCAATGGGGAACTTGAGGAGGAAGTGTATATGACACAGCCAGAGGGTTTTCTTTTCAAGGGAAATGAACACCTAGTGTGTAAGCTGCTGCGAACCATATATGGTTTAAGGCAAGCTTCTCGTAGATGTAACATCCGGTTTGATGAGATAATCAAAGAGTTTGGTTTTATCAAAAACATAGATGAACCATGTGTCTACAAAAAGGTTAGTTGGAGCGCGGTAATATTTCTTGTATTGTATTGAAAGAGGAGACGTCAAGAGAGTTGACACACATAACAACATAGCAGACCCACTCACAAAGCCACTTTCTTAAAGTCACTTTGATCGTCATAAAGACAAGATGGGTATTAGATACCAGTGTTAGATATATTTGATAATGTCATGGCTAATATAATTTATGTTTAGATTTCAGATCTTACTTAACAGGACAAATCAGTACTTAACTGTTGATCAGTACTTATACTGGAAGTCAGGACTTAAGGATATCAGTACTTATATTATCAGGAGATAATCATCAGAAGTTAGATATCAGAACTTAAGTGCTGAAGGATGATCAGAGAAGGACAGTAGCTGATTAAAGGAAAGAAGATCGAGATAAACATAAGAAGAGATATGCATGAAGAAGGAATTCCGTGAAGAATGGAATACTTGGAAGAAAAGATATCTGATTGATATATTTTAGGAAGCAGAATTATATTCCATATCAATTAGCAATTATCTTGTAACTGTGTAGTATATAAATACAGACATAGGGTTTACACTAAAAGTGTTAATATATATTCGAGAAGATTATTCATTGTAACCCTAGCAGCTCTCCTGATATTTGTTCATCACTGAGAGGTAACAGTTCCATACTGTAACAGAGTTTATTGTTTCAATAAAGTTTGTTTTCTGTTACTTAATATATTAAAGTTCGATTTGATTGTATTATACACTGTATTCACCCCCTCTATAGTGTGTGTGACCTAACAAGTGGTATCAGAGCCAATCTGTTAACACACATACAGCTAAAGATCCATACACAATCATGTCTGACACAGAAACTCCAACTAAGCCTACCAAAACTGAAGAACCTCCAAAGCCACAAATTCAAAGTCGGTATGAGACTATCAGGGTTCCCATACTGAGACCATCTGAATATCCCATATGGAAGGTAAGGATGATCATGTTCCTGGAAGCAACAGATCCAGAATACCTTGATAGAATCAAGGAAGGCCCTCACAAACCAACCAAGCTCGCAGTTGCAGTTGCAGGTGAAGCAGCAAAGACCGTACCAAAGGAGAAGAGTGATTATACTGCTGAAGATATAGCATCAATTGCTAAGGATGCCAAGGTACGACACTTACTGCATAGTGCCATTGATAATGTAATGTCAAACAGGGTAATCAACTGCAAGACTGTTAAGGAGATATGGGATGCTCTGGAAACAAGGTGTCAGGGAACGGAGACAATTAAGAAGAACAGGAAGACAATACTCACTCAAGAGTATGAACACTTTGACTCAAAGACTAATGAGTCATTGAATGATTTATATGATAGATTTGTCAAACTTTTGAATGATTTGTCATTGATTAATAAAGAGTATGATCTTGAAGATTCAAACCTTAAGTTCCTGTTAGCTCTTCCTGAATGCTGGGATTTGAAGGCAACGACAATAAGAGACAACTACAATCTTGATAAAACAACTCTTGATGAAATCTATGGTATGCTCAAGACTCATGAGCTTGAGATGGAACAAAGAAGCAAGAGGAAAGGAGGAAAGTCAAGGACAGTTGCTCTTAAGGCTGAAGAAGAATTCCCCAAAGCAGCTTCCTCAAGGAAAGACAAGGGTAAAGCTCTTGTCATAAAGTCTGAAACTGAGTCATCAAGTTCTGAAAGTGATGATGACTCAGATTCTGAAAGCTTGCCTGAGACTGATGCTGATGAGGAGATGATGAAGCTGTGTGCTCTTATGGTGAAAGGAATCACAAAGATTGCATACAGGAAGTTCAGGAAGGGAAAGAAGTTTTCCAAGGAAGGCATAAGTTCTGATAAGAAGAATTTCAGAAGATCTGAAGGCAGAGGAGGAAAGTCTGACAGAGGAGATTACACCAATGTTAAATGCTATAACTGTGGTGAAAAAGGCCACATATCTCCTGATTGTAAGAAGGTAAAGGGTGACAAAGGCAAGGCTCTTATCACAAAGCAGAAAAGTTGGACAGACACCTCAGACTCTGAAAGTGAGGAAAACTATGCATTGATGGCAAATGCTGATAAAGAAAGTGCTGAGAGCAGTTCTGAAGCTGCTGAAACAAAGGTACCTCAGACTACTTATGCTTTTCATACTGATGATATTAATGAGTTGAGAAGATATCTTAAAACCATGTTTTTTAGTTATAGAGATCAAACTTTAACATGTGAAAAATTAACTTCTGAAAATCTTGCATTTAAGAAAAGAAACGATTTCTTAGAAAAAGAGTTAGTCATGTTCCATCAAACTCAGAAGGATAGAGATGATGCTTTTTATGTTAGGGATGAAGTGCTAAAAATGAATGAATCTCTAAAAACTGAGTTAGAAAAGGAAAGAGAGATTATCAGGACTTGGACTAACTCTGGCAAAATAACTTAAAATTTGCTAAGTAGTGGAAACTGGAAAGAGGGCTTAGGTTATGGAGAAGATAAGAATGATAAAGGAACTGTAGAAATTAAGCCTGTTGATAAGCAAAAGCCAAAGTTAAAACCTGTTAAGTTTGTAACTGTAAAGTCTGAAAATGAGAAATCAGAAGTTACAAAGGAATTAACTTCTGACAAACTAAAACAGGAAAAGACAGCTGAAGTGAACATAGGCTTAATGACAAAGAAGCAGCTTAAGCATAAGCTGAAAGATGTTAAGAATGCAAACAAGGTAAAATCACCTAGGAAAAATAGGAATGGAAAGGAAGGTGTGAATAAAAGCAATAATTATAAACCTGTTCCTGATGCTCCTAGGAAAACATGTCATAACTGTGGAAGTTCTAACCATCTGGCTTCTTTTTGCAGGAAGAATAAGAATATTAACTCCTTACCTTCAAAATCAGGAGTTAAGAGTCAGTCTGTTAGATACAAACCACAAAATCCTTGTTTTCATTGTGGTAGTTTATGGCATTCCATTTATACTTGTAAGGAATATCATAGTTTGTACTATGATTATTATCAAATAAAACCTTCTTTGAAGAAAGTTTCCATTGTTCCTTCTAGTGTAAATTCTGATTCAAAGTCTGATAGTGTAAGTTCTGATAAGAAAAATGTTAACATAAATTCTGATGTTAAATCCGCTGCAAATGTTAACAAACTTAATAAGGCCAAAGGATCCAAGCAAGTCTGGGTCCTTAAAACTAATAATTAGTGGTCTTTATGATTGCAGGGCAACATGAAAAATATTCTAGTTCTGGACAGTGGATGTTCAGGACATATGACTGGAAATAAGGCCCTGCTATCAGACTTTGTGGAGAAAGCTGGCCCAAGTGTTTCTTATGGAGATGGCAACATTGGAAAAACATTGGGATATGGCAATATCAATCTTGGAAATGTCATAATTAAAGAAGTAGCTCTGGTCTCAGGACTTAAACATAACCTACTGAGTATAAGTCAAATCTGTGACAGAGGTTATCATGTTGATTTCTTTGAAGAACACTGTGAAATTGTGAGTAAATCTAAAGGCAAAGTTGTTCTGAAATGATACAGGCATGGTAACATTTATGAAGCTAAGCTTTCAACAAGTACTGATGGTTCTGCAATCTGTCTGATGAGTAGAGCATCAATTGAAGAAAGCTGGAATTGGCATAAGAAACTCTCTCATTTAAATTTCAACAATATAAATGAACTGGTCAAGAAAAATCTTGTGAGAGGACTGCCAAAGTCAGTATTTGCTCCTGATGGTCTTTGTGATTCCTGTCAGAAAGCCAAACAAAGAAAATCTTCATTCAAGAGCAAGACTGAATCATTAATTCTTGAGCCTTATCATCTACTGCATGTTGATCTATTTGGTCCAGTAAATGTCATGTCTATTGCAAAAAAGAAGTATGCGTTGGTCATAGTGGATGAGTTCACCAGATACACATGGGTGTATTTCTTGCACACAAAAAGTGAAACTGCATCTATCTTGATTGATCATGTCAAACAGCTGGATAAAATGGTCAAAGATTCTGTGAAAATTTTAAGGAGTGATAATGGCACTGAGTTCAAGAATTTGATAATGGAAGAGTTCTGCAAAAACCATGGAATAAAGCATGAATTTTCTGCTCCTGGAACTCCACAGCAAAATGGAGTTGTTGAAAGGAAGAATAGAACTCTCATTGAAGCCGCACGTACAATGCTTGAAGAAGCAAAGCTTCCAACCTATTTCTGGGCTGAAGCTGTGCAGACTGCTTGTTTTACTCAAAATGCAACACTCATTAACAAGCATGGAAAAACACCATATGAGATGGTGAAGAAAAAGAAGCCAAATCTGAAATATTTTCATGTATTTGGATGCAAGTGTTTTGTTCTCAAGACTCATCCTGAACAGCTATCAAAGTTTGATCTAAAAGCTGATGAAGGAATCTTTGTTGGATATCCACTTTCCACAAAAGCCTTCAGAGTCTATAATTTAAGAACAAAAGTGGTCATGGAATCTATCAATGTCTCTTTTGATGACAAGAAGATTACTGGTCTTGAAGATTTCATTGACCATGATCAGCTGAGATTTGAAAATAAAGACTCAAATTCTGATACTGAAAATCCTGACAGTCTAAGTCCTGATACTGTAAACTCTGATGGATTAAACTCTGATGTTATTGAAACTGTGGTGACTATGTCAAAGGAAGATGCACCTATGCAGGGGGAGCATACTCAAGATCCTACCACATCTCAAGAAACATCAGAACATGCATCTGGCTCTTCAAGTTCTGATTCGTCAAGTTCTGATAAGCCAAGTTCTGATAGTGCTGAAAATCTAAATACTGAAGAATCCAACTCAGAGAGCATAGTTTCAGGGGGAGCATCAGAAAATGAAAATGAAGATAGCATGGATCATGGGAGAGCATCCAGTTCTAGAGAAAACCTTCCATCTGCAAGGAAGTGGACAAAATCACATACACCTGATTTGATAATTGGAAATCCTGATGCAGGTGTCAGAACTAGAACAGGTACTTCAAATGAATGTCTCTACAATTCTTTTCTCTCTCAGACTGAGCCAAAGAAAGTGGAAGAAGCTCTTCAAGATGCTGATTGGGTGCAAGCAATGCAGGAAGAGTTAAATGAATTTGAAAGAAAAAGTCTGGACCCTAGTGCCAAGACCAAAGAATAGATCTGTTGTTGGTACAAAGTGGGTATTCAGAAACAAAACTGACAGTGATGGCATAATTACAAGGAATAAGGCAAGGCTGGTTGCAAAAGGATATTCTCAACATGAGGGAATTGATTATGATGAAACATTTGCACCAGTTGCTAGGTTAGAAGCCATAAGGATATTTTTGGCTTATGCTGCTCACAAAAAGTTTACTGTCTTTCAAATGGATGTGAAAAGTGCTTTTCTCAATGGAGAATTGGAGGAGGAGGTATATGTTGAACAACCTACAGGCTTTGTAGATACCAAACATCCAGATTATGTCTACAGGCTTGATAAAGCACTTTATGGACTTAAGCAAGCTCCTAGAGCATGGTATGAGACTTTAGCCCAGTTTCTTCTGGAAAGTGGATTCAACAGAGGAACAATAGACAAAACACTGTTCTACCTCAACCATGGAAAGAACTTACTTCTGGTTCAGATTTATGTTGATGATATCATTTTTGGGTCTACAAATGACAAACTTTGCAAGAAGTTTGCCAAACTAATGTAGTCAAGATATCAGATGAGTATGATGGGGGAACTTAGCTATTTTCTGGGCCTTCAAGTCAAGCAGAATGAAGAAGGCACTTTTATTTGTCAAACCAAGTACACCAGAAACTTGCTGAAGAAATTTGGAATGCAAGATTGTTCAAGTGCATCCCCTCTTATGGCCACTACAACAAAACTGGATAAGGATACCGGTAAATCAGTAGATATTACTGACTACAGAGGTATGATTGGCTCTCTACTCTATCTAACTTCTTGTAGACCTGATATCATGTATGCTACCTGTCTTTGTGCAAGATTTCAAGCAGATCCAAGAGAACCTCACTGAACAGCTGTGAAAAGAATCTTTAAGTATCTTAAAGGAACATCTGCTCTGGGATTATAGTATCCTAGAGAATCAGATTTTAAACTAATAGGTTACTCAGATGCAGATTTTGCAGGTTGCAAAATTGACAGGAAAAACACAAGTGGAAGCTGCCAATTTCTTGGAGGCAGATTGGTTTCTTGGTATAGCAAGAAACAAAAGTCAATTTCCACATCAACTGCAGAAGCAGAGTATATTGCTGCAGGAAGCTGTTGTACACAGATTCTTTGGATGAAGAATCAGTTACTGGATTATGGGTTAATATATTTCAAAATCCCTATTTACTGTGATAATCAAAGTGCTATTGCTATGACAGGTAATCCAGTTCAACACTCTATGACAAATCACATCAGCATCAGGTACCACTTCATAAGGGAACATGTGGATGAAGGTACAGTGGAATTGCACTTTGTTCCAACAGATCAACAACTAGCAGATATCTTCACAAAACCACTATGTGAAGCCACTTTTACAAGATTGGTAAATGAACTTGGAATGGTCTCAGGTTCTTTTTCTAAATCTGTCTAGTTTTGTTCTGATGCATCAGACTTTATGATCAGTATTTACAGAATGTAATCTCTTTGTTTATTCTGTGCTTAATTGAAATACACGTTTAAGTACTGATTGTTGTCTGATATATGTTTCTAAACTCTGATAAGTGATATGTCTGTTCAAGTAACTATTCGATCCTATGAGGATAACTGTGCTAGATATTGACCTAGTAGTCTTCAATATACAAATGATTCCATGTAAGAAGTAATTATTTCAGTGGAAATCTTATGACACTAGTAAATTCTGATAGTTTACTTTGTTTATCTTATTACTAAGTCACAAATTAGAATACTGCTACTCATCTGTTAAGTTCTGATACTAGTAAAACTGCTGATTGTACTAAGTGCTGATAAACCTCACTTATCAAAAGAAAAAGCAAAAAGATCAAAGAATAAAATCAGGCACTCCTTTGAGATCTAGAGTAAAAATGTGGAAGGGACGACCCAAGTGCATTGCTGGTATTAAGTAAATATGCATTAGAAAAGCAAATTTTCTTGGTGACTTTTCACACTCTATGATTACTGGAGAAATACTCTGATAATAGCATAAATTCTGATAAGCAGTCGTGACTCACTTACACTGAGAAGCCACTGTAAAATAGAATTTCAAAAGATGCATAAAATTAGCACAAAACAGTTGAGGTGGACTCAAGCATGAACTCATTCATCAGTAGGTTTCAGGACAATGACAGCTCTTTAGCAAAATTTTAGTTATGCCTTATTTCTAAGATGTACTGAAGTGAATCAGACTTTACTCTTTGTCTGTTATTTAGCTTAATGCACACACTAATCACTCCATCTGAATGATGAAAATTTCTGTGGTGGTCTATGTTATTTTAGATAAACAGTCATTGTGTCATTATTGCACAAATTCTGAGGATAAGCTCTGGTTGCATATTCTGATGATTAAGTTCTGAAGAGTATAACTCAGAACTTGTATAAGAACTTACTAAGATAGGCATTCTTTTTTTTCGAGTTAAGAAATTATGTTCTGATGACTGTTAAGTTCTGATATAAGTCTAAGTTCTGATATTACAGTCTAATGTTTTACTTGACTTATCTGTGAATAAAATTTGATAACAGTCTCAGTTAATATTTGAATATATTGAAGTGGAAGATTAATAGTCACTATAGTTAGGGTTAATGGTATTTGTACTTGAACAGTCCACTGTTACTTGTTTCTTGTGCGCTTTAAACCATGTTTCCTCTTTCCAATGAATGTTATTCTTTTTCAAAGTCTAGGGAGACGAGATAGAATTAATTCTACCTGTCAGCATTAAATACTTTTACGTCTCCTGGGATTCTCTTGCCTATATAAGCAGCCACTTCACATCAGCCTTCCCATCAAATTCTTTCTCACACACTTACCTTCATACTTTTTCTTTCAAAAACACAATGGTCAGATTCAACATGTTTTTGAACTACCAAAACTTCAATATGGAGCTACGCTGTGCCGAATGGCAGCAGGAATGGCACGTCACGGCCATTCCTGAGGAGATATGGGACTCTGTCCCACAGGAGGTACTGACCCACCTCCTGTTCTTCTATATGGATTACCATCGCCATCTGGAGCGAATGGAGGAGGAAAGACTGGCAGCTCTCCGCCAGCAAGAGCGAATCATCAGACTCGCCATTCTGTTTATCGAGAGTAGGAAGAAGAAGAAATGATTTAATCTTGTCTTCTTCCTGTTTTTCTTCATCATCAGCTTTGTCAGGCTTCTTAGCTAGGACTAAGGCTGTTGATGTTAGGTTTCGTAGCTTAGGGAAATCTTGTATAAGTACTGATGTAATTTCCATTTCATAAATGTATTCTCTTGATATATTAATGAAATTTGTGTTTGCTTCAAGATTTTGTCTCTAAGATATTTGGTAATGCATTGCTAAATCCTGATTGATATTCTGATGACCATATAAATTCTGTTTTAATTTAAGTTATGATTTTTTTTATCAGCACTTACTCATCTCATTTATCTTGGTCATTTTTACGTGATTTACTTTCCGAATATTAATGATGCAGTGAAAAATAATTAACTCAGTGGGAACGGTTTCAATTTTGAATTAAAACTATTTCACCTTGATTAATGGAATATCTGGGTAAATGGAACGGTTTTTCCTTGAAAACAGGCAACTGAGTAAGTAATGATTCCTGTTTTCTCGAGCCCAGTAACTATCCGTTATTACTGCATGTCTGACAGGTGTCCAACGGTAACATTTTTGTTCAGAGTATAAGTACAACAGAGAGAGGATTTCTTTAATCCTTTATTTTCTTCGTATTTTTTCTCTTTACTTACTTTTACTCTCTTTCTTCTCACGTTGGTTTTTCATACAGACATCTTATCAAACACCTAACAGGCACTTTTGAATCTCAATTTTTCACATGGCACCTAAGGATTTAATCATTGATGGAGCTAAGTTTGTTCCAAACAACTATGCTGCAATTCTTGATCATGCGGAAACTCCATCTGAATTGCATTTTGTGTAAGATCTTCTTGCACACAGTGAGATTGGGTATGCATTAACTCAGCCTGAAGTCTTTTCGAGTCAACAAGTTCTGACGTTTTGGCGGACTGGGCACTTTGATGATGGTGGTAAACATGGCACTCCCAGTATTGTTTTTGAAGTGGGTGATTCATCTTATGCAGTCACTCCTGGTACAATACGCAAAGCTCTACATCTCCCAGAAAATTGTACTTTTTCAACTCCAGAGGAATCAGCACTTCAGGAGTTAATGACTGATTTGGGATATGAAAAGAGTTTGGCAAAGCTTGGGCAGTTAAAAAGGGCTAATATCAGAAGAGAATGGAGTTTTTTCTTTGACTGCATCACCAAAGCTTTTGGGAACAAATGTTCGAATTTTGATGCTATCCCAATTCTGAGTCAGCACATAGGGTATGTTATTATCCATCAAACTCATTTTGATTTTGCAACTGGAATAATTGGTTTTATTGGGGATAGGATGACAGAGGATAGAAATATTGTCTATTTGGCTAGATTCTGTCAACTTATATATACTTTTTGTACTGATGAACCTCAATTAGTCAGTTCCTCAACCCCACCTTTTAGAGTTGCAAAATGATATTATAATGATCTGGTAAATGCTGATACTAAGAAAAAAGTGGTTAGACCATTACAGATTCCTCAGTCTGTAAAACAGATCCTAGTAAATGCTGATCCTGATACTTATAGATCTGTTTATTCTGATGTCCAACCAACCACAAACACCCAAAAACCATCATCCTCAGCACCTACCACTCATACTACTCAACCTACCCTCAGGACTTATCTCAAATCCTATCTCTCTACTTCACAGACTGTTCAACCCTCATCCTCCAAGCCAAAGAGGACAAAAACTATTCCTCAAACACCTCAAAAGAGGAGGAGGACTGTACTGAGAGATGAATCTGATACTGAGGAACATGTTCCTTCTTCAGAACCTGTTGTAGGTGAAGCAGAGAAAGTGACTTCTTAGAAGGATTCTGGAATTGGGGGATCTAGGCTTCTCAAATGGCTTAGAAGAATGACAGTTCCTGAAACTCCCAAGGAATCCAAATCAACAAAGAGATACAAGAAATAGAGGGCAAAAAGGCCAGTTTCAGATGATGAAGAGGAAGCAGCTAAGGAAGGGGATCAGGAATCTATGATCTCACAAGACAAGGAATTTGCTCCAGTCACTTCTTCTCCATCAATTCCATCTCAGGAAGCTATTTCTGAAAAGGCTAACACAACTTCTGTGTCTTCTTTTGATCCAGGCACAAGTGCTGATATCGATGTTCAAAACTTGGTTGTGCATGCAGTAATTCTCTTAGAAGCTCCAACAACAAATATTCCTTCCACAACACCTGTTACTGATGCTGTTCAAACTCCAGAGTTATCAACAATACCTTCTCTGCATCAAGATGCTGATGATCAGAATTTAGGTGAGCATCAGGATATGGCTGTTGATCAGAACTTAGAACAAGATCAACAATTAGAGGATGCTGAAGCCTCTATTGCTACTCACACTGTTGTCTTATCAAAAGATACTGATTCTTTAAGTTCTGATGCTGCAAATGCTTGAGATACTGGTGATGCTGCTCCAACTGTAGATGCTGATGAAGCAGGTCCTTCAGGACTTACTCCTCAACAGACTCTTCCTAAGTCTGAACTGGTTAAGAAGTTTGTTACCGGAGAAGCACCAGTACCTTGGAGTGAAACTCGTGCAGGTCAGGAGTGGACTAAGGAATGGAACTCAGTTTCATGTGTTCCAACTGACAAGCATCTTGCTGAGCACTTGACTAAAGCTGATGAAATGTTAAATTCTGATGATTTCAAAACTCAGCTTAGAGTCACTGCATTGAGTACTAAACATTTACAAGGTCTTCATTCAACTACTCATGCAGAGCTACACAAGATTCAGGAGAACTTTATCACACAGGAACAAGTTTGGAAAATTGATAAGAAAAAGTTCTTCCAACCTACCATTGACAGGATTGCTTATATTGAGAAGACTCAAGATCATCAACAAGCTCAGATTGATGAAATTCTGAAAAATCAAGCTTCTCAGCAATCACAACTAACTGAAATCCAATCCTCAGTGGAATTGCTTATCTCTCTTCTACTACCTGCTGATGCCAAAAAGGGGGAGAAAGTGATTAAGTCCAAATGTAAGACTGACAAGACACTGACAGGAAATGATGATGAAAAAGATGATCAAGGAAGCTCTGGAATGGGTAGAGGTCATAGTCAAGGTAGAGGATTCACATCAAGACAAGCTAGTCACAGGACAAGTTCTGATACTGGGAAAAGAATAAGTTCTGCAACTGGTAAAAGGATAAGTTCTGATGAACTTCTAGATCTTGATGAGGAAATGTCAAGACAGTTATTTCTACAGGAAAATCCAGGAATGGACTTGGAAAGTTTAAAGGAAGAAGAAGCCAGACTTAAATCAGAGAAAGTCACATCTAAATCTGAAGCTTCTGGTAAAAAACCACTTCCAAAACTCAAAGGCATTGTGATCAAAGAAAGGACACATACTGAAGCAACATTGGCTAGATCACAACCACAGATGGATCCAAGATCCAAGGGTAAAGAAAAGGTTGGTGAACTTATCAAGGTTTATGTACCTCCTGAGGATGAAGAAATTACTGATGAAAAGGATGATCTTGCTCTGACTTCAAGAAAAGTTCTTAAAACAACCTCTGACATGGCTCAAGTTGTTCGGAGTCAAGAAATTGTAAGTTCTGATATTCAGAAGAAGCAAGTAACCTCTGACATAGCTCAAGTTAACTTGATATCAGAAGATAGATCAAAGACACTCCTACCAGGATTCACTAAAGCAAAACAGACTCAATCTTTGAAGACTACTACAAGTGGTTTTGAAGCTAGAGTAGTTACTGGAAAGGAAGCAAGAGATAAAACTGGATTGGGAAGTGCTGATGAAAGAAGAGTACACAACACTACCAATGATCCAACTTCCTTGAGTGAACCAGGTATTGGAGCAACTCCTGAGAGATTGAATCAACTGGAATCTGTACAGATGGTTTACCATACCTACTTGAAAGAATACATCATGTTGTATTTCATGACAGATGGTAGGGTTTATCATATAAGACAAAATGCCATTCCATTGAAGTATTTTGAAGAATTGGAGCATGTACTTTTCTTACTTCAAGTGGATGACAGAATAACAGGGAATGTTGCAAACTACTTAAAAGAACAGATTCAGAGACAGAAAAGGCTTTATTCTGTTAAGTTTGACAGCACATATGTTCCAAAGTACAGAGATCACAATGGTGATATTGTTGATATGAAGCCTAATACTGCACAAATCAGAACATATCTTGGTATTAAGGGACTTGAATTCAATCTGGAGTCTGACAAAGCCTATGTCATAAGACTAGATCAGGAGTTGAGAAAAGCAAAGATCAATGATCTCAGAGCTGCAATCTTTCAAACTGGTGAAGATACTGCAGAGCTTAAAGATGCCAAAAGGAGAATGATTGATGAACTCAGATATGCTGAGAAATGTTTGTTGAAGAACTATCTCAGAACAACTCCTGACATCAGAGAGATCAGATGATGAAGCCAAGTCGAAGATCTACAACTGCTTAAATTCTGATATTTGTACAGACTGAAGTTGTTATCAGAAGTTGAATATTGGTAAAGCTTTAAGGACTGTAAGTTGTAGTTATCTAGTCTAATTCTCATGCATTTGTACTTAATGTTTTTGACATCATCAAATATCTGTTAAACTTGTATATTATGCTAATTTACAAGTTGGGGGAGATTGTTAGATATATTTGATAATGTCATGGCTAATATAATTTATGTTTAGATTTTAGATCTTACTTAACAGGACAAATTAGTACTTAACTGTTGATCAGTACTTATACTGGAAGTCAGGACTTAAGGATATCAGTACTTATATTATCAGGAGATAATCATCAGAAGTTAGATATCAGAACTTAAGTGCTGAAGGATGATCAGAGAAGGACAGGAGCTGATTAAAGGAAAGAAGATCGAGATAAACATAAGAAGAGATATGCATGAAGAAGGAATTCCGTGAAGAATGGAATACTTGGAAGAAAAGATATCTGATTGATATATTTTAGGAAGCAGAATTATATTCCATATCAATTAGCAATTATCTTGTAACTGTGTAGTATATAAACACAGACATAGGGTTTACACTAAAAGTGTTAATATATATTCGAGAAGATTATTCATTGTAACCCTAGCAGCTCTCGTGATATTTGTTCATCACTGAGAGGTAACAGTTCCATACTGTAACATAGTTTATTGTTTCAATAAAGTTTGTTTTCTGTTACTTAATATATTAAAGTTCGATTTGATTATATTATACACTGTATTCACCCCCTCTACAGTGTGTGTGACCTAACAACCAGAGTGATTGGCTTTAGTACAAGTGGGAGATTGAAAGAGATGTGTCCTAAGTCCAATCATGTATGATGATTTAGGAATAACTTTTATGTAATCTGTTTTGATTTCATTGATATTAATTAAAGTCTTATTGAAGTGTTTATTGCGGGCTTTATCTATTTAAGTGTTTAAATAAGATATACTATAGTTTAGAGTAAAGCTTTTTATGGATTATGATGAGATCATAATAATGAGACCTAAAAGATGATAACTCTAAACTTAAATATTTCCTGGTCGTAGGATTACTAACTGGTAATTAGTAATCCGCAAAGATCAGTACATACTATGCTTGCTTCATTATGAAGGATGTCTGTTCTCATAGACATTTGTGTGGTGACACTATAGCTAGTATGTAGGTGCTTATTATAGAATAAGTTCACTGAACATGACTCACACAGCTGAATAACTGACGGAGTTCACTCACGTGTCAGCAGTTGTTCACATAGTGATAGTTGTATAAGTATCCTTAGACTTGAGGTCGTCATAGTCATCTTGTGTACACTGAACTATGCTTTGGTTTAGTTCTTAGTCTCCAGGGATAATTATAAGGGCTCTACTGGGTATAGGAATTTGTACACGATGATAGTGTATGATCAATAAAGGATCCACCCCTTCCAGTGAAGGAAGAGAATGTTCAATGCTGATCCACTAATGCTAGTTCAGGAATCTCTGGCCAGAGTGAATGAAATTAGAAAGGAGTTTCTAATTTACATTAAATAGAACTAAGCATAGTGAATGGGAAAGCAAATGATTAAATAAGATAGGCTTGACACAAGTTCCATGCTTTGTATTTAATCGTGATATTGCAGGGTAGAAGGAATTGATTGTACGATAACTACTCACTGAATAGGTTCTTGGTATTCTAAGCAGTGAATTCGTATTATCCAGATAGTCGTGATATGTTGAGAAGTATCCCTCACGATGTAGAATAAATATGATTATTTTATTAATTAATCATATTTAATGAATTAAAGAATTTATATAAATAATAATAAAATAGTTTTATTATTATTTATTTCTACTACCGGCTTAATATTGAACCTACAGGGTCACACCATAAAAGAGAATGATTTAATGGTGGTGGAATTAATTAATAATGGCTGGTAATTATTTATTTATGAAATAAATAATTAATTAGCAGATTTAATAATTGATTAAATGAGATTTAATTAATTCTTAATATTATTAATTAAGAATTTAATTTTGGAAATTAAAATAAAGTGAGAGAATTATTTTTCTAAAGTGTTTAGAAAAGGGATTAATGATTAAAAAAGTGTTTTAATTATTAATTAATTGGTTAATAAGAATAATCAATTAAAGGGTTAATAATAATAATATTTTATGGAAAATTTTCAGCTGAAATTTTTGCCTATAAATATACTATTATAAACCCTATTTGCAACAACTCAAATAATTAACCCTAATTCTAAAGTAGAACAAGAGGGAGTCAACTAATTCTCTCAACCTCTTCCTCCTCCATCACATTATACTCTTGGTGGATACCGGTGGAGTGCTTCACACTTGAGGAGCAGCTGCTAGGGATTTCCGTTCATCGTTCTTGGATCGCTATTAAAGACCTCCATCTTTCCATTAACGTAAAGCTTCTTATGGTAAACATACTGAACTATGAATTAAATATTATTTTTCGTATGGATCCTGCGGAGGGTTTCGTTTTTTTTTTAAGATTTAAATTTACGTTTTCGTTGCGTTTATGTGCTAAAAACCCTTCAATGGTATCAGAGCTATTTGCGAAAAGTTTTTAATTCGTTTATGTGTTTAACTGTTTTCGATATATGAGCATGTACGTGATTCGCCATGATTTGATGTTGATATAATATGCTTATATATGTATGGTTTTGAATATATGATATTCATGTGAGTTGTATAATCATAAGATGATTATGTAATCTGTATATATACTGATATATATATGATTTATGTTTGCTCTAATTATGAGAATCATATTAGATATGGATTCTGAATTGGCTGCTGCAGATTTGCTGAAATCTGGGTCTGGTGTCCGATTTACGCAAACGAATACCCTATTACATAGGTAAACGAGCGTCTGAACAAAACTGATAACTAAAGCTATCAACGACTCATGTGTAAAGCGTTTGACGTCGTTTACTGCCCGTAAACAGTGATTCTTGTTTTTCTGATTTGATTCTGATTTTTCTGATTTTTGTCATATTTTCTTTTTATGATTAGATCATGGATAATATGATATGTTAAGATCAGATTATATGTTTTAACATGCTTTTATGTGTTGTATGAGCATGGTGGATGGTTATGGCCTTTCGACCTTAGTGTAATGGTTTTGGTTTTAAATATGACTTGCATGTCGTCAATCTTTGTAATCATAAATCTCGAATGTAACTCGAGTTATTCTTGTAAGTTCATTAGATTAGTTTTACTTTCAATCATGTAATGTAATTGAAGACTCAAGAAGGCTATCCAATGGAGGTGATACAAGAAGAAGATGAGGCATACAAGAAGTCTAAACAAAGAAGAAGACTCATGTAATAAGTAGTTGTATTTATTTCCATCACCATATTAGATTGACCTTGATCTTTATCATGAGCTTGATAAAGATCACATAGGATGGGGCCATAACCAAACACATTTACTTTATTGCACTTTACATTTACTTGTTTATTTAATTTTATATATGAGATATATGCCCATATTTACCATGCGATGATAGATTTAGGTGAACTTAAATCAATATAAGGCGTGCTCTAGAAAATCTAGAATATGAATCGTTTCTTGCCTTAACAATAAATATTATGAATACGATCCTGAGATCTTGTGTTTATGAAACACGTAATTGAATATGAATTTTCAATATTGAGAGAAAGGATGATTCTGTCAACAACAGATTTCTATCTGTAAGAAAGGGTTGGTACGAGCCTCAGGGAATAAATAGGAGCAGAAAGAAAATTCTAGGTGCATGAATACTACTCCTAGTCGTCAGTTAGCACAATGAGATTATTTTCTAAGTTAAAACTCACTCCCTAGCTACACTAGGAAGACATGGTTGCAATTAAGAAGTAGGAGGTGAGAGAAACAAGCACCCATGTGCAGCTAGGACCCACAGAATCTTTCCAAGCTTCCAAGAGTGTGCTAGGTTGCAAGTAAACTTCTCCCTTGACCATTAGGTCGCAAGTTAGCACTCTATAGGCATACTAGGGTCGCAACTTACTCCTCCCATGTAGTCCAAGTCGCAAGTAAGTTCATAACAAGGTGGTACAGGTCGCTAGTTAGAGAGTGGTGTCAAGAATCTAAGTACAAGACCAAGGAAGCATTTCAAGTGGCAAGTAACAAGCTTCAAGGGCTATACAAATCGCAAGTAACATTCCCTTCAATGCTCTAGGTCGCAAGTTAGCTTGAATGGATGAAAAACTAAGTAGAAAATACTTAGTGATTATACAACTCTCATGAATATCATATATTCAAAATATATACATACATACACTTATATAAACATAACAACATGTAAAACATACAAAATCACATACATAACAGTAATGGAATATTGTATACATATTATCATCACAAAACCAATAAACACATAAACAAATTAAACACTTTTCGCAAGTAGCTCTGATGCCATTGAAGGGTTTCGAGCATATAAACGCAATGGAAACAGTAATTAAAAACATGAAAAACCAGAATTTTAGAAACCCGCCGCAAGATCCTTGTGAAAAATAGATATTTAATTCGTAGATCAAATTATTTACCTTAAGAAGCTTTACAAATTGGTTGTATAATGGAGATCCAAAGATTGTTCAATCACCATGCATCCCGCTCTCGCGATCTACGCTCTATCGATATCCACACGAATGTTTGAACACAAGGATTGGATGTGTACTAGCACAAACTCATTTCTTCTTACTCTCTCCATCTTCTCTCTTGGTGGCTAGGGTTTTAGTAAAAGTCTTTTCACCCAAAATCAGCCACACAATTGATATTATATAGAGAGTAGGAAATGAATTATAACTCTGAACTAATTAGGAGTTATTATTAATTTAAAATTCCTATTTGTATAATAATTAAGTCACACTTAATTATTTAACAACTGATTTTTATAATTGATATTAGTACATTCGAATATCATTATTTATCTAATTAATTAAGTCATACTTAATTAATATTATAAATAATTTAAACTACTTTAATTTAATTTAAATCCAATTTAAATTAAATAATCCTTCAAGCATTCTTTGTCTGTGACCCTATAGGTTATTATTACGTTGGCAACGAATTTTAAATCTAATATAAAATCGTAAATAATGAGCGATATCTAGTAATACATCATTGTTACCCAAGTAATAATAATTGAATCAGCGATCGATTAAACCTTTCTTGAATAATGTACAATGTAATATAAACCCTTTAACCAAATATAATAGATTAAACTAGAGGCATGCAATGTGTCATCCTTATTATAGTTTAATCCAAGTTTCCTCGATCAATGAGTAGACTATCATATCAAATCAACATTTGAGCATGGCCACGCATTTCATAGTCTAGCTCACACAAAAGGCCAATAATATCACTCCTAAAATAGGAGGTTTAAATCCCATCAAGATCATTCATATTTCTTATACGATTCATAATATACCCAATGTCCACTTTTATCAATACCCGGTCAAGGATAACTTTTAATGGAATCAATGTATATTAATTCTCGTATAGAAATATAGTGACTTTAGGTCTAAGGACCATTAAATCACTATCACCGTGAGAATTATTTATGACACAACAGACATGTAGAATATCATATCGGGTCTGTCCAGCACCATGTAGATTTACATATGCCCGTGTTTTTGACTTTAGTATCACTATACCTATGATCAATGAGATATGATCATCAGTCAATAAACACACCAGTCTTAATGCATTATTATTCTCCCTTAATAATAATACTCGACTAGGGACCTTTAGGAATATTGATACTATTCTCATAATCTCATTTCTAAGTCACGTACTTAGAGATATTGAATTGCATATCATATTCCAAGGACATTTATTAATCTAACATTTATATCACAGTAAATTAAGAATTAATAAATTATAAATGGAATAATCTATAGAACATAAGCATTAATAATCTAAATGTCTTAAACTAAAATATCATAGTGTTGTCTCTAGGGCACAAATACTAACAATCTCCCAATTGCACTAGAGCCAATCACCCATGTATCTAATACCTTAGTCAGTGGGTCTAAAATATTATCATTAATATGCACTTTACATTTATATCTCTTTGATCATTAATCTCATTAATAAGGTGATATCGCCTAAGGACATGCCTAAACAGTATCCTAGGCTGTTTCAAAAATATCAATATATTCGGTTTCCATTATAGAATCATCAATGTTCTTGCTGTGAACTATTCCATCTAACATCACTTATATTTAGAAAAAACACAAAACAGACATAAACACGTAATCATCCTTATCTATCTAGAAATTAGGTTCAGAAACTAGTATTAGTGTAACCCTTCACAAACAGCTCCCTATCTTCTCCATACACCAAAAATAAATCTTTAGTCTTCTTTAAGTACTTAAGAATATTCTTGAAAACTATCCAATGACTCTCACCTGGATTAGACTGGTATCTTATCATCTTGCTCAAAGCATACGAAACATCAAGATAAATACATATCATTGTACACATTATAGATCCAATTACTGATGCATCTGGAGCTTTCTCAAACGACCGTTATCATCTAATGATTTAGGGGGCAATAATCTGTTGAGATCACTATCTTATGAGACATCAAAATATATCCTTCCTTTGTCTCTTGCATCATAAAATAATGTAATACTTTATCAATTTATGTACTCCAACTAGGTCTATTAATCTCTTCAATCTATCTCTAAAGATCTTAATCCCTAATATATAGGTGGCATCACCTAAGTCTTTCATCGAGAAACTATTTCTCAACCAATTCTTAACAGCATGTAGAAAAGGTATGTTATTCCATATATGTTATATGTCATCTACATATAATACTAGGAATGTCACATGGCTCCCACTAACCTTCTTGAAAATAAATGGTTCATCTTCGTTTTGATAAAAACCAAACTCTTTGACCATTTATCAAAATGAATATTCATTTTCCTTGAGCCTTGCTTCAATCTGTAAATAGATCGAAGCAACTTACAAACTATCTTAGAAAACTTTGGATCGAAAAAATGCTCAGGTTGTATCATATATACATCCTCTTCAAGGCTCCCATATAAGAAATTATTTTTGACATCCATTTGCCAAATCTCATAGTCAAAGTAAGCAACTATTGCTAACAAAATCCTGATGGACTTGACCATAGCAACTGGTGAAAAAGTCTCATCATAGTCTATACCATGAATTTGTTTGAAACCTTTTGCCACTAGTCGCACCTTATAGGTCTATACTTTACCATCCATGTCAGTTTTTCTTCTTAAAAACCCACTTGCACCCTATAGGTTTTACCCCTTCGAGTGGATCAACTAAACTCAATACTTTATTTTGATACATGAATTCCATCTCGGATTTCATGGCCTCCAGCCATCTCTCGGAGTCTGGACTGTTCATAGCATCTTGGTAGGTGACAGGATTTATGAAAGGAATATGTCCTAAGTCCAATCATGTATTAGGATTTAGGAATAACTTTTTATGTAATCTGTTTTGATTTCATTGATATTAATAAAAGACTTGTTTTGTTTTTATTACGGGCTTTATCTATTTAAGTGTTTAAATAAGATATACCATAGTTTATAGTAAAGCTTTTTATGGATTATGATGAGATCATAATATTGAGACCTAAAAGATGATAACTCTAAAATTAAATAGTTCCTGGTCATAGGATTACTAACTGGTAATTAATAATCCGCAAAGATCGGTACATACTATTGTAAGTCATATGTCATAGCCTATTTGTATATTCGAGGATTCAACTCAACTCAAATAAGAATGTAATAAGTAAATAGTGGATCTACCGTCAGAGAGATCTTGCAAAGTAACATCTGTCAGAGGATTCAGAAACAAGGTTCATCTACAGACTTGAGGAGTTAATTCACTGGAAGAAGTTCAAGAAATTGATCAAGCCTCAGTGATATAAATCAAGATCGTGGATTTAATCAAGTGACAGAGATCTCGCCAGAGTATCATTAATTACAAGGATTTAATCTGAAGAAAATCAAAGTGTCAAAGTCAAGACATGAAGAAATGTCACAGAAGTTAGTCACTCATGAACCAGACAGTACATCGAGTGTCAACATTGAAGTGGTGGGATTGATTCATATATTTCAGTGATTTTCAGAAGATATACAGAAGAATAGATGCTGCTCAAGATTAGTATTAATTCTCTATTAATTAATTAAGTCATATAATTTAATAAAGAAAATAAATTATATCTGCAAAAGATTAATTTATTTGATTAATTAAATTAATTGATTAATTAATTCTGAATTAATATTGTAACGACCGAGGAATTACGCTTGTATTATATTATAATAATAATAAATTATGTGTATTATTATGTGATTAAATGTGTTAAGTCGTTGAACCCTAACTGCTATGTGTTATGTGTTGGTTGTTTTGATCCAAACGTGTTTTGGATAGTTATTGAACGTTTTATCATCAGTTATATATATTATATCAAAACCTGTACAGCTCAAAACTATGTTTTAAAAGCCCGTATTTCAAACAAAATCATTGGCCCTATTTTGCCAAAAATGCCCTATACCGTATCGCTATTCTGAACCCCTAGACGTTTTACCAATTGACCTTTTTCGCGAAAAACGACTTTTTCCGGACCCCTTCGGGTACCAAAAGCCCCACAAAAATCACATTTTTATTTTTATATGATCATGAAATTATCATATATCATTTTTCTTTGCATTTTTGTAATATTCACAATTTTTGGGAATTTTTAGCATTTATTTTGTATTTATTGGATATTTAAAAATTAATTATTAATACCCAAAAATTATAAAAATTGGGGCCAAATATTTTTATTAGGAGTGTAATTAGCCCCTTAATTTTATTTAGGGGTATTATTTTACATAGTATAAATATCTGATTTTTCAGTAATTATCTATTAATTAATTATAAAAAAATCAGAAAATAATTCAGAAAATTCAGAAAGGGGGATTAGGGTTCTTGAAGTTCCTGGAATTAAAGCTAAGTTTGATCGTGATTTTGTTCACCAAATCGAGCATGTGAGTACTCGTTGCAAAGCTTATTACTTCTATTTTATGATTCTGCTGTCGATTATATCTGTAGATTAACTGATTTTGATTTTGTGATTTCCGGGTTTAATTTCGAATTGGGTACTTTTGTTAGAGGTTGCTGTGATGAATTTGAGTGGCATAGGGTTGTAGATCGTTTGATTTCGAATCGATTCATGCCGATGTCGATGGTTGTTGCTTCGGTTTTATACTCACCGGAAAACCGTCGGCCCCATCATTGTTTCCGGTTGCTGCGACGTCGGGGAAAGAAGGGGGTGCATCGGGGACTATTGTTGATTGACTGGAAGGAGTTTTGGGTGTGGTTGGTGGAGACTCGCTTCGAAAACGAAGCCCCTAGCTCCGGCCACCGCCTCGACGACGGCTTCGATCGCCGGAGTTGGAGAGGGGGAGGGTTTGCTTGAGTTTCTGCTGCAGTGACGGGAAGGAGGAGGTAGGGACGAAGGGAAATCGTAAAGGAAGGAGAGGGAAATGAGTATTTTGGGGGAGAATCGATCCCGCCGGAAAATTCCACCGGCGGTGGTGTTCTTGTTCGACCCGAGTCGACCCGGTTTCGACCCGGGAAACGACCCGGGTTTGATCCCCTCAACCCTGAATCCATTTCCAGATTTCTGTTTCTGGATTTTCTATTATTTTATTTATATTTTATTAATTTAAAAATCAGTTTTATTAATTCTAAAAATATAATAAAAATTAGATTTAAATTCTGGAAATTATTATTAATAATTTCTAAATTATTTTATTAGTTTAGAAATTCGAAATTAGTTATTAATTTAATTATTTAATTATTTATCTAATTATTTATTAGTTATTTAATTAATTAATAATTAGGTAATTAATTAATAAATAAGTAATCGAATAATATGATTAATAATCCGATAATTAGTTAATATTACGAGTAACTCGTATTTATGCGAGTAGGGATTCGATAATTAGAATTATTATGCGATCGTTAATTTATTTGAAGAATATCGTAATAATTATTCGTATCGTATAATTAAATACCGATAGTTAAATAATTAATTAATCGTATAATTATAGTAATAATATAATAGCTCGATAATTATGTGAGGATCGTGAGTAGCTCGTATTTGTACGAGTAATTGATCTTGAGTTAGATTATGATTCGAGTAATAATTATTGATTCGATAAATAACGTATCAGTTAATTGTATCGATTGATTATTTGTAAATAATCGATCTGATCGGGTAAGCGTTAATAATTAGTAAATTAGTGTAGTAAATTGTAATTAATTCCTAATAATTAGGGATTAATTATTTTAAAATATAATAATTATTAAATAATTATTTAAAAAATATAATTAAGGATTGTTTAATTATAATTAATTATTCATAATTAATTACTAATTAATTAAATCTTATTTAATTCATAATAATTCAACCGTTAGTCCGATTTGAGTGAAACGAAGACCTCTAGACTCAGAAAAATGAGACGAATCCAATAAAAATGGTTGTAAGTTATAATTTCTTCCGAAAAAGAGTGGTTTGGTGATAATTGATAGTCCGTAGGTCCTAGTAGGGATATAATTGAGCCGAATAAATCCCGAAAAATTATAATAAAATCAGATACGACTAGTAATGCAGGTATAAGTCCAGAATTGATTCTAAAAATAATTATAAATCTAGAAATTAATTATGTGCTTTACATGCTACGTGCTTTATGTGATTATGTGAATAGATGTGCTGTATAAATGTATGTATATATATATATGCGAGTCAGATAGAAACGCATGGGTAGACTGATAAGGTTGCGTGATATCAATTCAAGATACATGTATGTAGTAAATTATCTAAACACCTATCTTTCCATGATTTGTTCAGTGTTAGCAAGACAAAGCAAGCTAAGATCAGAAGGCAGTGAGTTAAACCAGGTTAAGTACGCGCAAGGCAAGTTTTTCCCCTATTCTAAATTCAGAATAGTGATTTATAATTCCTTTCTATCGAATCAATTCTATTTGATAATCATTGTTCATATACACTGTTACCCATTTATTATCACTTGTTCCATTTCATTTCAATTCTTGATTTACCCAATTTATTGAATTCCTTGTTCATATTTCAATTCCTTTACCCTTGTTACATATAGTCTGGTATATCCTGGTGTTGGGATATATCAATAGCATTCCGAATATTCCGGATGCTAAGCCTTGGACTGGATGGTTACTTTACGGGCTGGGTTTTACCCAGTCCATTAATTAATAGGCCATAGTTGCCTGAGTACTCCTAATATTGGTTGGGTCTATGCAGTTGGGTATAGATCCGCACTATATTCTGACTGATCAGCAGGTTATAGTGCATATGTTGGTTCTTGTTTCCAGTCTTGTTCATTTGGCACTCACCAGTATTGGCAAATTATTATCATATACAGATACAGATGGTTGTTCAAACCAGCAGCTTCTTGGTTCATTTATTTCTCTCTCTTTATAAATATATATATTGTTGCAGCTTGTTGAGCAATTTTGGCTCATCCCTTTTTATTGTTACTCCTATTGTTTTACAGTTAAGGTAGAGAATGAAACCCATCAGGACCCGCATAGTCAAGAAGCGAGTCAAGCAGCGGGACCCTCTTATACCAAGAGTGTTCCTGCCTATTCCCGAAGAGAGCTTTGAATTGCCAGATCAGGTGTAGCAGGATAAGTAGTAATGTTGGGTTGAATAAAAGTCTTGTGTAGTTTGAATAAAAGATTGTGTAGTGAAACTGTAGATAGAATAAAGTTTTGTAATAAAGAGAGTTCTTGAGACAGGTTTTATTTAGTTGGGTTTGTAATAAAGTGTAGTGTATGATTCTTGTTTCCAAACTCAAACCTTAAAAGATCCTGAGTAGTGATAGTTCGGGGTAATTATTATATTTATATTCCGCTTGTGCAGGTATAGTTGGTAATTGTTGTTAATAATGCCCCAAATCTATACCCCGGATTTGGAGGGTGTTATAGTTGGTATCAGAGCTTAGGATTGACCTTGGAAAACAAGAATGTTAGGGTTAAGATAAGATAGGAAAATAAGATAGGATGAGAGTGAGAGTGTTAGGACTGTTTGTCTATGTGATTAGAAGTTATGAGTTATAGGATTGTGATTTGATTGTTTTTGTGTTATTATTTGCATGTATATTAGATGGCTTCTTTATCATCGTCTACGGAGAGGACCGAGACAGATCCAGTGGATGTACCGGTAGTAGCCCCAGTGTCAGAGCAGGTTTTACCTCCATTGCCACCTGAGCCAGCACCAGAGATACCACTTTTCCCGGAGGTACTAGGTTTTGCAGATTATTTTCCATACGTTGAGCCAGAAATACCAGATATTCCACCATTAGAGTTTCTGATGTTTGATATTCCTGATATGGTTGATCTTCCGCAGTGGGAGGATGTAGAGCCTCAGATTCATATGCCACCAGTCGAGATTCCAGAGATGCCACCGATGGAGCCAGAGGCAGAGCCGCCCGTGTATGCGCCTATGGAGCAGCCTGTCTTATTTCCTGCCCCATTAGCCATTTATGCACCTGTTCCAGGAGTTTATCAGTTTCCTCAGCCAGAGTTTATGGATGAGATCGTGGTGGATGGACCATTACCTTCTCGAGGTTCCAGCACTGATCTTCAGGAGCATCATACCGTGACTTACCAGCGCTTTCAGGCAGAGAGGGAGGAGAGGATTAGATGGCAGAACCAGTGTAGAGAGATCCTTGGATTGTATGAGACACAGACGGATGGTCCTGTCAGAGCATTACGACCGGATTATATACTGAGAGAGAGACTACATCATATTCACCGGGTTAGTTCGCAGCAACTTACTGATTTGAGACAGCAGTATCTTAGTGCGGAGACAGCATATCGCAGAGCATTGGGACTTACCGAGGCAGTGCAGGAGAAGTTGAGCCACGTACCACCAGGATTTTGAGACCAGTAGATCAATGAGTGTTGTATTATGTATATTTTGTAGATAGAGGCAGCATAGTATTGTATGACTAGTTTGTATGAGTGTAGCTACTGACTCTGACTGATAGTAGTAGCAATACGACTGTTATATCATAGGTTTTTGTATCAAGCACTGACACCTGTAGCTGGTGTTCTACCTATATATATATATATGAGATAATCTTTTGCACGTTTTCTTTATTTTATTTCCAGTCATTTAAGCATTTACATTTATTTCAGTACCATTGCATATTTACAGATGTAGTTTTATTCACGATCATGTTAAAAAATTATTAAATTTAAAACATATCATACTGTTTTATCTATCCAGTTATTTAATAAGTTATTTTATTTTCTCGAATCGACTGTTTTAATATATGTTTAATATACTGTTATTAAATAAGATCCATTATTTATTTACCAGAAAAATGGCACCTAAGAGAAAAGCGCAGCCCGACTCATCGAATGGAAACACCGATGGCCAAAACAATAATAAACAGATGGATCAGATGTTTAATCTCATGCAACAGCAGATGTTGATGATGCAACAACAAATGCAGCAGCAGCAACAGCAGTTCCAGCAACAGATGTTACAGCAAGCCGCTCATCCAGGACATCAAATACCTCCAGCAGCACCTATGACTACTTTCAAGCAATTTCAGTCGGTGAAGCCACCGGAATTTATGGGTTCCACAGATCCTACAAAAGCGAGAGCTTGGCTGAAAGAGATGGAAAAGGCTTTTTCGTTGGTAAAGGTCGAGGAAGAGCAGAAGACAGATTTCGCTAGCTATTTTCTAAAAGGCGAAGCTAATTACTGGTGGGAATCAAAGAAAGCTTTGGAAGAAGGTGTGGTGACCTGGAACAGATTCACTGATCTTTTCTTGGAGAAATATTTTCCTCGTTTTATGAAGAATCAGATGGAGATCAAGTTCCTGGAGCTGAAATAAGACAACTTATCGGTTGCGGATTATGAAACCAAGTTTACTGAATTGGCAAGGTTTGTTCCAGAGCAGGTGGATACGGACGAGAAGTGGGCCAAGAGATTTCAGCAAGGACTGAAACCATGGATTCGTAGTAGGGTAGCTGTGTTTGAATTGACAACTTATATGGCTGTTGTTCAGAAGGCTATGATTATTGAAGGAGAAAGCGAAGCAGCTCAGAAAGAGAAAGGACCAGGGAATTTTCAGAATCGTTTCAACAAAAGGCCGGGATTTCAAGCTCGGGGAAAAGTAAATTTCAAAAGGCCAGAGCAGAACAATCAGAGGATGGGAAATCGACTTCCAGCCCCAATTCAGCAGAGACTTATCCGACCGCCTATACCTGATTGCAGAACGTGTGGTAGAAAGCATACAGGAGTTTGCAACAAGCTAAATGTTACGTGTTTCAAGTGCAAGCAAAGGGGACACTATTCTGGAGAATGTCCAATGGGAAAGGCAGAAGTTACTTGTTTCCAATGTGAGAGAAAAGGACATATCGCCAAAGACTGCAGAGGAATTGCAATGGCTGCCAGTATTCCAAGAATTTTAGCATTACCTCCACCTCCACTACCACAGCAAAATCAGCCCAGAGCAAGGACTTTCAACATGTCAATGAAGGAAGCGGTACAGAGTCCGAATGTGGTTGCAGGTACACTCCCTGTAAATTCCGTAAATGCTTTAGTATTGATTGATTCAGGAGCTACTAGATCTTTTATTTCTGAAGCCTTTATCTCTAAGATAGATTGTGAGATTCAGTGGTTGGATGAAGTGTTAGTCATAAAATTAGCGAATAATGATCAGGTTGCAGTAGATCGAGTATGTCCGAGCTGTGATATTGAGATAGGGAGATGTCATTTTTCAGTTGATTTGATACCTTTTAGGTTAGGGGAGTTTGATATTATTTTAGGAATGGATTGGCTGTCTAGTAATAATGCTCAAATTGACTGTGCGAATAAGAGAGTGAAATTGCAAACTGAAGAAAATGAAACGGTAATATTTAAAGGTGAGAAACAAAAGCAGAAATTCCTATCAATAATGCAGACGAGAAGATTGCTACGTCAAGGATGTCAAGCTTATTTAGCCTATGTACGGGATGTTGAAAAGGGAAATTTGAAGATTGAAGATATTCCTGTAGTTTGTGAATTTCTTGATGTTTTTCCAGACGAATTACCAGGACTTCCACCAGATCGAGAAATCGAATTCACTATTGACTTGACGCCAGGGACTGGACCAATTTCGAAAGCTCCATATCGAATGGCACCTGTTGAAATGAGGGAATTAGCAAAGCAGTTGCAAGAACTTATTGACAAAGGAATTATAAGGCCAAGTGTATCCCCATGGGGTGCGCCAGTATTGTTCGTGAAAAAGAAGGATGGTAGTATGCGACTGTGTATCGATTATCGTGAGCTGAACAAGTTAACTATCAAGAATAAATATCCTTTACCTCGCATTGATGATTTATTTGATCAACTAAAAGGAGCAGCATGGTTTTCGAAAATCGACTTACGATCAGGCTATCATCAGTTAAAGATCAAGGCCGAAGATATTCCAAAGACAGCGTTTAGAACAAGGTACGGACACTATGAATTTCTTGTGATGGCTTTTGGATTGACGAATGCACCTGCAGCGTTTATGGATTTGATGAATCGAATATTCAAGAAGTATTTGGATAAGTTTATTATTATATTTATTGATGACATCTTGATCTATTCAAAGACGGAAAAAGAGCATGCAGCGCATTTAAGAACGACATTGGAGATATTACGGAAGGAGCAGCTTTATGCAAAATTTTCCAAATGCGAATTTTGGTTGAAAGAAGTGCAGTTTCTAGGGCACATCATCAGCAAAGAAGGCATTCAAGTTGATCCAGCAAAGATTGAAGCTATGTTGAATTGGGAAAGACCAAAGACGCCGACAGAGGTTCGAAGTTTCTTAGGTTTGGCAGGATATTATCGAAGATTTGTCAAAGATTTTGCGAAGATAGCTACACCGCTGACCAAGTTAACTCGATAAAGTGAAAAGTTCGAATGGAATAGTAAGTGTGAAGAAAGTTTTCAAGAGTTGAAGAATCGGTTGGTGACGGCACCAGTATTAGTACTGCCAGACGAGCAAGGAAATTTTATTATTTACAGTGACGCTTCATATCGTGGTTTAGGATGTGTGTTGATGCAACAAGGTAACGTCATTGCATATGCGTCGAGACAACTTAAACCTCATGAGCAGAAATATCCTACGCATGATCTCGAATTAGCAGCAATTGTATTTGCATTGAAGCTTTGGAGACATTATCTGTACGGTGAAAAATGTGAAATCTACACGGATCATAAAAGTCTGAAGTATATCTTCACGCAAAAGGAACTAAACATGCGACAACGTCGATGGCTGGAATTGATTAAAGATTACGATGTTACAATTAGTTATCATCCAGGAAAAGCAAATGTTGTAGCAGATGCGCTAAGCAGAAAAGAAAGATTGAATCGGTTAACTTCATGCGAAGAATTAGCCAAGGAATTCGACAAATTGGAAATCGAAATTTGTATTCCCGATGAATCTGCAGAAACTATCTACGCTATGACTTTCCAACCAGAATTGCTGGAAAAGATTCGCCGTTGTCAAGAAGAAGTGATGAGTCAAGACGACAGCTTAACAGGAGAAGAGATTACAACTCAGAAAGATAATGAAGGAATTTTACGTTTTGTGTCAAGAATCTGGATCCCTAACGTGGAAGAATTAAAAGAAGAAATTATGCGAGATGCGCACAATTCGAAGTATTCCATTCATCCAGGAAGCACGAAAATGTATCGCGATTTGAAGAAAAACTTTTGGTGGCCGAATATGAAGAAGGAGATAGCAGAATGGGTGAGTAAATGCTACACATGCCAGTGAGTTAAAGCAGAACACCAACGTCCGAGTGGGTTATTGCAACCATTAGACATTCCAGAATGGAAATGGGAACATCTAGCGATGGATTTTGTGGTAGGACTACCGAGGACTAGGGCAAATCATGATGCGATATGGGTAATCATTGACAGACTTACGAAGTCGGCACATTTTCTACCAATTAATGAAAGATTTTCGCTCGACAAATTAGTGCACATGTATCTCAAAAAAATTGTGATGCGTCATGGAGTACCAGTATCAATTGTATCGGATCGAGATCCTCATTTCAATTCAAGATTTTGGAGACAATTCCAAGAATGTCTAGGAACGAAGTTGAATATGAGTACAGCTTATCATCCGCAAACTGACGGCCAAAGTGAAAGGACAATTCAAACGATTGAAGACATGCTACGAGTTTGTGCGATCGATTTTGAAGGCAGTTGGGATGAACATTTACCCATAGTGGAATTTTCTTATAATAATAGCTATCACGCCAGTATTGGAATGCCACCGTATGAAGCATTATATGGGAGGAAATGCAGATCACCCGTGCATTGGGATGAAGTTGGAGAACGCAAGATTTTGGGTCCAGAATTAATTCAGCAGACAAAAGAAAAGATTGATCTTATTCGAAAACGAATCGAGGCAGCACAAAACAGACAAAGCAGATATGCAAACCAAGCCAGGAAGGATATGGACTATTAGGAAGGAGAACACGTATTGCTCAAAATATCGCCATGGAAAGGATTGACCAGATTTGGAAATAAAGGGAAATTGAAGCCACGATACGTTGGACCATTTGAGATTTTGAAGAAAATTGGGAAGGTTGCGTACGAGTTAGCTCTACCACCCCATATGCAGCACATTCACAACGTATTTCATGTATCTATGCTTAAGAGGTATAATCCTGATACAAGGCATGTAATAGAGTATGAACCAGTAGAACTTCAGGCAGATTTGTCATATGTAGAACAGCCAATAAGAATTCTAGATAGGAAAGAGAGGGTATTAAGAAATAAGTCTGTGTCATTAGTGAGAGTTTTATGGAGAAACCCAGTGGTTGAAGAATCAACCTGGGAGCTTGAAAGTGAAATGCTGGAAAAGTATCCTCAGTTATTTGCATAATTAGATTCTGAGGACAGAATCTTGTTAAGGGGGGGAGAATGTAACGACCGAGGAATTACGCTTGTATTATATTATAATAATAATAAATTATGTGTATTATTATGTGATTAAATGTGTTAAGTCGTTGAACCCTAACTGCTATGTGTTATGTGTTGGTTGTTTTGATCCAAACGTGTTTTGGATAGTTATTGAACGTTTTATCATCAGTTATATATATTATATCAAAACCTGTACAGCTCAAAACTATGTTTTAAAAGCCCGTATTTCAAACAAAATCATTGGCCCTATTTTGCCAAAAATGCCCTATACCGTATCGCTATTCTGAACCCCTAGACGTTTTACCAATTGACCTTTTTCGCGAAAAACGACTTTTTCCGGACCCCTTCGGGTACCAAAAGCCCCATAAAAATCACATTTTTATTTTTATATGATCATGAAATTATCATATATCATTTTTCTTTGCATTTTTGTAATATTCACAATTTTTGGGAATTTTTAGCATTTATTTTGTATTTATTGGATATTTAAAAATTAATTATTAATACCCAAAAATTATAAAAATTGGGGCCAAATATTTTTATTAGGAGTGTAATTAGCCCCTTAATTTTATTTAGGGGTATTATTTTACATAGTATAAATATCTGATTTTTCAGTAATTATCTATTAATTAATTATAAAAAAATCAGAAAATAATTCAGAAAATTCAGAAAGGGGGATTAGGGTTCTTGAAGTTCCTGGAATTAAAGCTAAGTTTGATCGTGATTTTGTTCACCAAATCGAGCATGTAAGTACTCGTTGCAAAGCTTATTACTTCTATTTTATGATTCTGCTGTCGATTATATCTGCAGATTAACTGATTTTGATTTTGTGATTTTCGGGTTTAATTTCGAATTGGGTACTTTTGTTAGAGGTTGCTGTGATGAATTTGAGTGGCATAGGGTTGTAGATCGTTTGATTTCGAATCGATTCATGCCGATGTCGATGGTTGTTGCTTCAGTTTTATACTCACCGGAAAACCGTCGGCCCCATCATTGTTTCCGGTTGCTGCGACGTCGGGGAAAGAAGGGGGTGCATCGGGGACTATTGTTGATTGACTGGAAGGAGTTTTGGGTGTGGTTGGTGGAGACTCGCTTCGAAAACGAAGCCCCTAGCTCCGGCCACCGCCTCGACGACGGCTTCGATCGCCGGAGTTGGAGAGGGGGAGGGTTTGCCTGAGTTTCTGCTGCAGTGACGGGAAGGAGGAGGTAGGGACGAAGGGAAATCGTAAAGGAAGGAGAGGGAAAGGAGTATTTTGGGGGAGAATCGATCCCGCCGGAAAATTCCACCGGCGGTGGTGTTCTTGTTCGACCCGAGTCGACCCGGTTTCGACCCGGGAAACGACCCGGGTTTGATCCCCTCAACCCTGAATCCATTTCCAGATTTCTGTTTCTGGATTTTCTATTATTTTATTTATATTTTATTAATTTAAAAATCAGTTTTATTAATTCTAAAAATATAATAAAAATTAGATTTAAATTCTGGAAATTATTATTAATAATTTCTAAATTATTTTATTAGTTTAGAAATTCGAAATTAGTTATTAATTTAATTATTTAATTATTTATCTAATTATTTATTAGTTATTTAATTAATTAATAATTAGGTAATTAATTAATAAATAAGTAATCGAATAATATGATTAATAATCCGATAATTAGTTAATATTACGAGTAACTCGTATTTATGCGAGTAGGGATTCGATAATTAGAATTATTATGCGATCGTTAATTTATTTGAAGAATATCGTAATAATTATTCGTATCGTATAATTAAATACCAATAGTTAAATAATTAATTAATCGTATAATTATAGTAATAATATAATAGCTCGATAATTATGTGAGGATCGTGAGTAGCTCGTATTTGTACGAGTAATTGATCTTGAGTTAGATTATGATTCGAGTAATAATTATTGATTCGATAAATAACGTATCAGTTAATTGTATCGATTGATTATTTGTAAATAATCGATCTGATCGGGTAAGCGTTAATAATTAGTAAATTAGTGTAGTAAATTGTAATTAATTCCTAATAATTAGGAATTAATTATTTTAAAATATAATAATTATTAAATAATTATTTAAAAAATATAATTAAGGATTGTTTAATTATAATTAATTATTCATAATTAATTACTAATTAATTAAATCTTGTTTAATTCATAATAATTCAACCGTTAGTCCGATTTGAGTGAAACGAAGACCTCTAGACTCAGAAAAATGAGACGAATCCAATAAAAATGGTTGTAAGTTATAATTTCTTCCGAAAAAGAGTGGTTTGGTGATAATTGATAGTCCGTAGGTCCTAGTAGGGATATAATTGAGCCGAATAAATCCCGAAAAATTATAATAAAATCAGATACGACTAGTAATGCAGGTATAAGTCCAGAATTGATTCTAAAAATAATTATAAATCTAGAAATTAATTATGTGCTTTACATGCTACGTGCTTTATGTGATTATGTGAATAGATGTGCTGTATAAATGTATGTATATATATATATGCGAGTCAGATAGAAACGCATGGGTAGACTGATAAGGTTGCGTGATATCAATTCAAGATACATGTATGTAGTAAATTATCTAAACACCTATCTTTCCATGATTTGTTCAGTGTTAGCAAGACAAAGCAAGCTAAGATCAGAAGGCAGTGAGTTAAACCAGGTTAAGTACGCGCAAGGCAAGTTTTTCCCCTATTCTAAATTCAGAATAGTGATTTATAATTCCTTTCTATCGTATCAATTCTCTTTGATAATCATTGTTCATATACACTGTTACCCATTTATTATCACTTGTTCCATTTCATTTCAATTCTTGATTTACCCAATTTATTGAATTCCTTGTTCATATTTCAATTCCTTTACCCTTGTTACATATAGTCTGGTATATCCTGGTGTTGGGATATATCAATAGCATTCCGAATATTCCGGATGCTAAGCCTTGGACTGGATGGTTACTTTACGGGCTGGGTTTTACCCAGGCCATTAATTAATAGGCCATAGTTGCCTGAGTACTCCTAATGTTGGTTGGGTCTATGCAGTTGGGTATAGATCCGCACTATATTCTGACTGATCAGCAGGTTATAGTGCATATGTTGGTTCTTGTTTCCAGTCTTGTTCATTTGGCACTCACCAGTATTGGCAAATTATTATCATATACAGATACAGATGGTTGTTCAAACCAACAGCTTCTTGGTTCATTTATTTCTCTCTCTTTATAAATATATATATTGTTGCAGCTTGTTGAGCAATTTTGGCTCATCCCTTTTTATTGTTACTCCTATTGTTTTACAGTTAAGGTAGAGAATGAAACCCATCAGGACCCGTATAGTCAAGAAGCGAGTCAAGCAGCGGGACCCTCTTATACCAAGAGTGTTCCTGCCTATTCCCGAAGAGAGCTTTGAATTGCCAGATCAGGTGTAGCAGGATAAGTAGTAATGTTGGGTTGAATAAAAGTCTTGTGTAGTTTGAATAAAAGATTGTGTAGTGAAACTGTAGATAGAATAAAGTTTTGTAATAAAGAGAGTTCTTGAGACAGGTTTTATTTAGTTGGGTTTGTAATAAAGTGTAGTGTATGATTCTTGTTTCCAAACTCAAACCTTAAAAGATCCTGAGTAGTGATAGTTCGGGGTAATTATTATATTTATATTCCGCTTGTGCATGTATAGTTGGTAATTGTTGTTAATAATGCCCCAAATCTATACCCCGGATTTGGAGGGTGTTATAAATATTAAGAATTTTCAGAATTTAAATTGGTTTAAAAATCTGTTTTAATTCAACAAGACAACTGATTGTATTAGTATGACAATCAATAGTCATACCGAAAGTCATGCTAATTCAAAAGGATTGTCTTACCAGAATTTTTATAGGATTTAAATCTATTTATTTTCAGCAAAAACAATCTGTTTGAACTACTATGACAATCGGTATGACAATTGATTGTCATACCGAAAGTCTTGCTAGTTCATTCTGATTGTCTTGCTAGTTCTAAGGATAGTCCTACCGATTGTCTTGCTGAGCTCAGGATTGTCTTGCCAGTTCAATTCTATTCGGTTGATTGATTAAAAGAAGCAGAAGTAGTTCATTCAATTATTATTCAATCAACAATACAGAACCCGAGAACAAAAGAAAAAGAAGCAGAACAATATTTCATCTTCTCTGCAAAACTTCAAGATCAATTTCTAGATTGTTTTAAATCCAATCAACTAGAAATCTTTATCTTGTTCTTGTGTAACAATCTAGCGGATCAAAATCCCTAGAACTTAATCTCAAATCGCGTTTAGCATTTGATTCTAATTATTGCAAAAATAGAAAAAGTTCATGTCGAATTTATTCTAAATTTGTGATAATTAATTTAAGATTAATTCCTTGTAATCGATACAGTTGTTGTAACACCTTTCAAGTTTAATAATATTCTTATTTAACTTGAATTTTGTTTCACATTTTTTATTCCGCATTTATTCGATTATTCGGTACCGTTTGTATTCAACCCCCCTTCTACAAACGCATTGGGTCCTAACAATTGGTATCAGAGCCTCCTGATTAACGAACAAATCAAGATCCCAGACTTTTGTGATTTTTCAACTCCTTGAATTTTTATTCATTCAAATATTCATAATGACTTCACAAAAAGTTGGAACCGTTAAAATTCCACAATTTGATAAAGAGAATTATATTATGTGGAAGAAGAAGATGCTCTTGTTTTTACAAGTGGCAAATCCCAAATATTCAAACTTGTTAAAGAAGGGGATAAAAACTCCGATGGTTATTGAACCGGAGGTGATAGTAGATGATGTTGTGATCACCAAAGCCAGAACCTATCCTAAAGATCCTGAAGATTTTACTCTTGATGAAAAGGAAGAAGCCTCCTTGGATGCCAGCCTTCAATTAATTTTAATTGATTCCCTTGATCCCTTGATGAACAGACATGTGATGAACTGTAAAAATTCCAAACACATGTGGGAAACTATTGAGGTGATCAATGAAGGCACAGAGGAAGTTAGGGAGAACAAGTTGGAGATCCTAACCTCTGAATATGAACATTTTAAATCAAATCCAGGAGAAGGAATTACTGAAGTGTTTGAGAGGTACAATGCGTTGATCAACAACCTGAACATCAATGGAAAATTTTATTCAATCAGGGAGGTCAACAAAAAGTTCCTTTTAACACTGCCAACTCATCTTGAACATAGAATCACTGCCATTAGAGAAGCTAGAGATCTGAGTGAGATTTCTTTGGACAGGCTCTATGGAGTGTTAAAAACCTATGAGTTGGAGCAGATTCAACAGAAGGAAGTCTACGGGAAGGATAGAATGGTCAGCACATCTACTGCACTTGTAGCTGAAGGTCAACAACAACAGCAATCTCAATAATTGGAGAGAATGGTACAGTGTTCCAAGGCTGAGGAAAATATGTTAGTAGCAGAATATGATCCTCCTACTATAAATCAATCAAGTGATGATTTTTATTCCTTGAAAGAGCTGGAGCAATTGGAAGACGAGTCAATGGCCCAAATTGTCAAGAGATTCTCCCATGTCAGATTCAAGAAGAATCCCAAGCTTAAGTACTAGTCCAACTACAACAAATTCCAGAAAGGTGGATCTTCATCCTCTAACACCAGCAGTGGTGGATACAAAACAGGGATGGTTGATCGGAGCACCATCAGATGCTATAACTGCAATGAGTTGGGACACTTTACCACAGAATGTAGGAAGCCAAAGCAAGTAAGAAAGAACTCTAAAAGGGCTTATCTGGCAAAGAGAAGAAGCTGGGATGATACTGACAGTGAAGATGAAGAAGAAGGAAATCTTGCTCTTATGGCTATTGATGGAAAAGCTTCATCGTCAAGAATAGAGGTAAAACTTTCTGATGCTGAAATGGTTTATCATCTAAGAGGCAACTTAAATAATGCACGTCGTGATAATGAACTGTTAAGTTTACAGATCAAAGACCTTGAGAAAGAGGTCAATGAATTAAGACTTGTGCATATTAATCAAGACAAATTAAAAGAACAAGTATCTTTTCTAGAGAATAGAGTTGACTGTTACAGAAAACTCGAAACTATTCTCAAAGACAAGATCACCGGTCTTGAGACTAAGGTTAGAGCCTACTTCAATTCTTGTTCGAAGGCTAAAGAGTTCTACAGTAAGCAAGCTGTTAATCAAACATCTGGAATAGGTTATGATTACAATGCTGCTATTGGAGAATTAGGCATAAACTCCCCTCCTCATGTCTGTGCTAAAGGGAGGGAAGTACCACATGTGCTTAAGGGTGTTGATGAACCCCTCTATAAACCATCAATTGCTGAACCATTTGATGCGACCTCTTCTGTTATTCAGGAAGAAATATGTGCTGAAGATCATGCTAATGAGAAGGTTGTTTCCAAGTCAAGTGTGTCGAAAGTTCCAGTCAAAGTTGTGAAAGTAACTGAGACTAACTCAGACACACATGAGCTGGATAACAAAAATGCCATGTCTGCCATGCATAAATTTCCTGCTATTAATCACTCTCATAAAGCATGTGGTGTTTCTAATTGTATGTCTTGTGCTTTTAATATGATGTATGCTTATTTTAATGGTAAGCATGTTTCTAATGATAAGACTACTCCTCGTCAGCATGTGAATAACAAGAAGCATGATAGGTCTAAGACTGCTAGTCCTTCTAAGGCTAGAAAGGAGACATTTGTGCCTAAGCTTAAACAGAAATTTGTTAAGGCTGTTTACAAGGTCAAATGTTCAGTCATTGAAAAAGTTGAGACAATTAAAATTAAAAATGTTGTTTTGCCTGACAAAGGACAGTTCTACAAGAATGCCGGGCCCAACCAAGTTTGGGTTCCGAAGAAGGGTTAATCCATTTGTGTTACAGGGCATTAAAACAGGTGAAACCGGGAGTGTGGATTCTTGACAGTGGATCATCAAGACATATGACCGGAGATAGAGCCCTGCTATCAAATGTGGATTGAGAAAGCTGGCCCCCTGGTTACCTTTGGAGATAACATCAAAGGTTTATCCGAGGGATATGGCTGTTTGCAAGCTGGTAATGTTATCATTGAACTTGTAAATAGTTTCTATATTTTTGCTATATTTATATAAGTTTTTATTTGTATTTTCTGTAATTGTAAATATTGTATTATATATGAAATTGGATGTTGATATCTTGTTGATAGATATTTGGTATTTAATTCATTGATATTTGTTTTTATTATTATTATTTGTATTGTATTATTATTTTTTTTTATTTTAAATTTTATGCAACATAACAATTAGTATCTAAAGTACTTGACAAGTATCAGTCAATGATATGTTGTTAACATTATGTTGCAGATATTTGTAAGCTTTTGACATGAATGAGAATTACTTAAACTTTACCCTAAGTGATCAATGTTTTATCAAAAACTCATTCATATTAAAAAAACAAAATCAAACTTCTTTCTACATTAGTGATTTCTTATTTCATGTAAAATCCTTTGAAATAACTATTGTACATCATTACTCTCAAAAGATTAAATGTATAATTTTCATTCATTATAAATCTTAAATACATTTTATCTCTATAGTGCCATATATTCTGTGTTACAGGTTCAGTCTCCAATGACTTTCTTTCATTGACAGTCATGAGGTTGAAAACCCACAACGTCTATCCCAGACTGTAAAGACAAACACAAAAACAGAACCAACCAACACTCTCTTACCACTAAATGTAGTATGAATAAGCGTGAGGGAGATAGTGCCTTAGTGCACCACATAAGGAAGGTTTTGTAGTCAACCCAGTAGCTCTGTCTCCTATAAAGATGAGTAGTATTTAAACCGAGACAACTGCTAACCCCCATACATCTTCTCAAAAAGATGTAATGGTTGAAAAGGCACAAAAATAGTTACTAGATTCATTCTCTCAACACGGTGCGTCTATTGAAATTTGCCTGTCGGCCAAGGTATCCTATGTAGTGTCACCACCTCAAATATAAACAATTCTTAATGCACAAGGAAAGGTTACACACACAAAGGATGAGTTGACGGAAACAAGAGTTTCGACCATTTTAAGGTCAGATTCAATTGTTCAAGGTTCGTTAACGGACCAATTGCCTTTACAGGTGTTAGGAGAGGATACTGATCCAAAAGCCATATGTCAGTAGTCAGTGTCTACCTCCCCAGGCTTAAATCCCCTGGATGCATCTGCGGATTGTGGATCTGACATAGGCGCAGATCGGCAACTTGTTGACAATGATTCAGATATTACCTGATGAGTCACAAGGAAATGTCTTCACAGACAATAGAAGGGAACTTTGATCTTTATGCTAAATTCGTTGGATCATTGTTTACCTTCCCAGAATTCAAATCTGGAACCCTAAAAGGGAAACTAGCAACTTGTAGATTATGACTCAGATTCATCTGACGAGTTTAACAAGGATGGGGATTTGCGAACTCCCATTGCACCACCTGTGACCTCCTTAAGGATGGCTAAGGTGATTTTCCTTGCAGGTACAGCTGGATTATGGAGCTATGAGAGAAGAGTGATACACTTGTGAGAATGAGTGTAAACACGAGTGGAGAGAAGAGTGAAACACATGTGAGGTACACTAAACAGAATCACACATTCACAGTGAGGAAGAAAGAGAAACTTCTTGTTATTTATTTTCCAACCAAGTGAAATATGAGAACTCCTTCAAACGACGACATACATTCCTCCTTTAAGGGGGAGATAAAAGCTTAAGTAATTGTTTGGAGGATTCCTCAACTAAGGGGGAGAAATAGCAGGGAGGAAGAAAAAGATCATATGTACACTACACCACACCGTTGTTGTTTGTAACTACGGATCCTATTGTACGGGAGAGGTGGTAAACACAAGGTGATTTTCTAGTAAGGGAAGAAGCTGTTTTCAAAAGGGGAGTACCATTGGTTTTTATCTGCGGATCCTATTGTACGGGAGAGGTGGTAAACGAAGGTGATCTTCTTTAATCAGTTGATTCTCATAGGGGGAGAAGCAAGAGAGATATGGGCTTCTCAACAGGAAATGTGGTTGTACAAATGAAGATGTAACTACTTGAAGATATGTTCAGTCTAGAGGAACATCTACTTGGAATCTGGAAAATGTTAAATCTAGTCCAGAACTTTTCTACTATTTACTTTGCATTTCTTTTTATATCTTTTTCTTATTTGTTAGTTGAGTTATCCTCTAGGTATTTGTGTATTATTGTCTAACAAACAAATAGGGAGAGATTGTAAGTCATATGTCATAGCCTATTTGTATATTCGAGGATTCAACTCAACTCAAATAAGAATGTAATAAGTAAATAGTGGATCTACCGTCAGAGAGATCTTGCAAAGTAACATCTGTCAAAGGATTCAGAAAAAAGGTTCATCTACAGACTTGAGGAGTTAATTCACTGGAAGAAGTTCAAGAAATTGAACAAGCCTTAGTGATATAAATCAAGATCGTGGATTTAATCAAGTGACAGAGATCTCGCCAGAGTATCATTAATTACAAGGATTTAATCTGAAGAAAATCAAAGTGTCAAAGTCAAGACATGAAGAAACGTCACAGAAGTTAGTCACTCATGAACCAGACAGTACATCGAGTGTCAACATTGAAGAGGTGGGATTGATTCATATATTTTAGTGATTTTCAGAAGATATACAGAAGAATAGATGCTGCTCAAGATTAGTATTAATTCTCTATTAATTAATTAAGTCATATAATTTAATTAAGAAAATAAATTATATCTGCAAAAGATTAATTTATTTGATTAATTAAATTAATTGATTAATTAATTCTGAATTAATATTAAGAATTTTCAGAATTTAAATTGGTTTAAAAATCTATTTTAATTCAACAAGATAACTGATTGTATCGGTATGACAATCGGTATGACAATCAATAGTCATACCGAAAGTCATGCTAATTCAAAAGGATTGTCTTACCAGAATTTTTATAGGATTTAAATCTATTTATTTTCAGCAAAAACAATCTGTTTGAACTACTATGACAATCGGTATGACAATTGATTGTCATACCGAAAGTCTTGCTAGTTCATTCTGATTGTCTTGCTAGTTCTAAGGATAGTCCTACCGATTGTCTTGCTGGGCTCAGGATTGTCTTGCCAGTTCAATTCTATTCGGTTGATTGATTAAAAGAAGCAGAAGCAGTTCATTCAATTATTATTCAATCAACAATACAGAACCCGAGAACAAAAGAAAAAGAAGCAGAACAATATTTCATCTTTTCTGCAAAACTTCAAGATCAATTTCTAGATTGTAAAGTTAAATCCAATCAACTAGAAATCTTTATCTTGTTCTTGTGTAACAATCTAGCGGATCAAAATCCCTAGAACTTAATCTCAAATCGCGTTTAGCATTTGATTCTAATTATTGCAAAAATAGAAAAAGTTCATGTCGAATTTATTCTAAATTTGTGATAATTAATTTGAGATTAATTCCTTGTAATCGATACAGTTGTTGTAACACCTTTCAAGTTTAATAATATTCTTATTTAACTTGAATTTTGTTTCACATTTTTTATTCCACATTTATTCGATTATTCGGTACCGTTTATATTCAACCCCCCTTCTACAAACGCATTGGGTCCTAACAACTATGCTTGCTTCATTATGAAGGATGTCTGTTTTCATAGACATTTGTGTGGTGACACTATAGCTAGTATGTAGGTGCTTATTATAGAATAAGTTCACTGAACATGACTCGCCCAGCTGAACAACTGATGGAGTTCACTCACGTGTCAGCAGTTGTTCACATAGTGATAGTTGTACAAGTATCCTTAGACTTGAGGTCATCATAGTCATCTTGTGTATACTGAACTATGCTTTGGTTTATTTCTTAGTCTCCAGGGACAATTATTAGGGCTATACTGGGTATAGGAATTTGTACACGAAGATAGTGTATGATCAATATAGGATCTACCCCTTCTAATGAAGGAAGCGAATGTTCAAGGCTGATCCACTTATGCTAGTTCAGGAATCTCTGGCCAGAGTAAATGAAATTAGAAAGGAGTTTCTAATTTGCATAGAACTAAGCATAGTAAATGGTAAGCAAGTGATTGAATTAGATAGGCTTGACACGAGATCCATGCCTTGTATTTAATCGGGACATTGTAGGGTAGAAGGAGTTTATTGTACGGTAACTATTCACTGAATAGGTTCTTGGTATTCTAAGCAGTCAATTCATATTATCCGGATAGTCGCGATATGCTGAGAAGTATCCCTCACGATGTAGAATAAATGTGATTAATTAATTAATCATATTTAATAAATTAGAGAATTTATATAAATAATGATAAAATAGTTTTATTATTATTTATTTCTACTACCGGCTTAATATTGAACCTACAGGGTCACACCATAAAAAGAGAATGATTTAATGGTGGAGGAATTAATTAATAATGGCTAATAATTATTTATTTGTGAAATAAATAATTAATTGGCAAATTTAATAATTGATTAAATGAGATTTAATTGATTATAAATTAATTAAGAAAAGTTCTTAATATTATTAATTAAGGATTTAATTTTTGGAAATTAAATCAAGAGAGAGAATTATTTCTAAAGTGTTTAGAAAAAGGATTAATAATTAAAAGGTGTTTTAATTATTAATGAGAATAATAAATGGGATAATAATAATAATATTTATGGGAAAATTTCAGCTGAAAATTTTGCCTATAAATACACTATTATAGACCCTATTTTTATTCGAACCCAAGAACCCCAAAACCCAAAAAGTTTGGAAAACCCAATTCTCTCCACCTCCTTCCTCCTCCTTAACATCGTTTTCTTGGTGGATACCGGTGGAGTGCTTCACACTTGAGGAGCAACTGCTAAGGATCTCTGATCGTTGTCTTCGAATTATTTTAAAGGTTAGATTCGATCCCTCGAATTTTTATTCACGATTTATATACTTTTATTTGGATTTTGTATGCAAAAGTGTTTTTCCATGCCCCGCTGCGATTAAAATCCAACAATGGTATCAGAGCATAGGTTGTATGCATATAGATCTGTGGTAAAAATTTCAGAATTTTATGTGCTTGTATGAATTAATTATGATTTTTACAAGTTATATCATGGATTAATTTTGTATGATGAGAAATCGTTTCTCAGAATAATTTTGAATGTTAATCTGGGTTCTACAAGTGTTGTAGATCGTCTGGGTATTTTTTTCATAATTTTATGATGTATAGATTTTTTATTATGAATTTTTGAAGTTGTTGCAATTAAAATTCGTAATTAAATAAGTATAAATATATGTATATATAGTATATATATATGTTTGTATTGTCTGTGTAATCTGTACATCTGCTACTGTTACTGTGCTGCTGCTGCACGGAGAAAGAGACAAGGTACAGAGGTCTGACAAGGTACGGCGAAGGCTGTAGAAAAAAAAGAGGGTGTTGCGCATTCCGGGAATGTGTTACACACCTGTGGCGCATTCACGGAATGCGTTACACCTTTTAATGGCTTAAAAGGGCTGTAACGCATTACCGGAATGCGTTACAGGGCTTGTAACGCGTTCCTGTAATGCGTTACAACCCGACTGTTTACATTAAAATTGATTTTCTGGGAGTTTCGTAACTCCGTTTTGGGCGTGCAATATACCGCTGGATTCATTTTTCCGAGACGGATCTAATAGAGTGATCAATTTTAGTTTATATAAAAGTTTTGAACTATTTATATTTCCGAAAGTGTTTTAAAGCTGTTTTTAACTGTTTTTAATTGCTTTTAAATGCTTCATGTGATACATAGAGATGTATAATGCTTAGACTAATGTGCTAGATGATATAACATGCCTACCTTGATGTTTATTCATGTTGATATATGTGATATATGCTTAGTTTATCATGCGATGATAGATTTAGGTGAACTTAAATGAACATAAGGCGTTTGTTAGACAACCTAGTATAGTGAAATTGTTTCATAACCTTAAGAATAATATTATGAATACAATCATGAGATTCTTGTGTTCATGAAACACGTAATTGAATATGAATTTTCGATATGAGAGAAAGGATGATTCTGTCAACAACAGATTTCTATCTGTAAGAAAGGGTTATTAAGTGACGCCTCTTGACAATGCTCCACCTGATCTGGGAATCATCTGATTATTGATTATTGATTTGAAATATTTAATTTAAAAGAAAGAATCTCTTTATAATATGATTATGATTGTAACGTAATATAATCCCTCTAAAATTAAATAATATCAAGTAGTAATTGGCCAATGATACAACGGGCTTGTGTCGGTCATAGCCTTCCAACATGATAGAAAAGTAGTTCTTATTTTTGAATCATTGTCGGTTCGTGCTACAGCCGAGGGCTTTGATTTCGAAATTAGAAATACTTGTCTATTACATAGAGATGTGTACATTGAATAAGAATCTAAAGGTCGGTACGTGCTACAGCCGTGGGCCTTTGGGGACTGATTCAACTGTACGGAATGTTGGGTTAGACTTGACTTAGAATATTGAGTTTGTCATGCTATAGCCGAGACTCAATTATTCTAGAGGCTAAAGTTTGATTAGGGAATAACATAAGATGTAATTGACAAGAGTTGTCTGCCTATTGAACATTACATGGCGGTTCGTGCTACAGCCGGGGTCGTGTTATGGAATGTAGGATCCCTATTCCCACTAGCATTATGAATGCTTAATTTTTCACGTAGGGGGTTGAATAAATTAGATAAACTAGTGGGAGCCACTTATGAATAAAGACCCGATTCATGTAGTGTTTTAAAATGAAATCGAATATTTGCTAAGTGTTGTTATGTGTTTATCATTTACAAATTTACTTTATACGTTATGTCTTCTGCACTATCACTCAGGAGCATACTGGATGCTCACAAATTGACTGGTCCTAATTATGCTGACTGGCTTCGAAACTTGAGAATTGTTCTCAGGATTGAGAAGCTGGAATACGTGATTGACTCACCTAAGCCTACTGAACCTGTAGTGATGCACATAATGATGAACATGTTGTGTATCGTAAGTGGATAGATGATGCTGTTGCTCAATGCATCATGCTAGCTTCCATGAACATTGAGCTACAGAAGCAACATGAGCATATGGATGCTCACACTATCCTCATGCATCTACAAGAGTTGTATGATGTGGCAGGGAGGACAGCTCGATATGAGATATCGAAGGAGCTGTTCGGTTGTAGGATGTCTGAGGGATCATCTGTGAATGACCATGTACTTAAGATGATCAATTTGATTGAACGTCTTGGACAACTTGGTTTTGCCATGGATGGGGAGTTGAGTCAAGACTTGGTCTTGCAATCGCTTCCGAGTTCGTTCTCGCAGTTTGTTGTGAACTTTCACATGAATAAGTTGGATGTCAGCCTACCTAAACTCCACAACATTTTGAAGACTGCGGAATCGAATTTTCCCCTAAGAAGAGGTCTGTTCTTCTAATTGGTGAAGGTTCCAATCCTAAGAAAAGGAAGAGGAACCCTTCCAAGAAGAAGAAAGTAGGTGAGAAAACATCGGTTCCACCAAAAGCTGAAGACCCCAAGAGCAAAGTTGTTTGCTTTCACTGTAACAAGGTGGGGCACTGGAAGAGTAACTGCAAGGTTTACCTTGCAGAATTGAAGAAGAAGAAGGGTAGTGAGACTGCCGCTTCTGATTCAGGTATGTTCATGATAGAAGTGAATATGTCATTAAGCCAAATTTCTACTTGGGTATTAGATACCGCCTATGGTTCTGACATCTGCAATTTGTTGCAGGGACCAAGGAGAAGTAGGACTCTTGAGGAAGAGGAGGTGATTCTACTGATGGAAATGGAGCAAGAGTTGCTGCTGAAGATGTAGAATCATTTCATTTACATATGCCTACGGGCAAGACTATTGTTTTAAATAATTGTTATTTTGTTCCCTCGATTGTGAGGAATATTATTCCCATGTTAGACTTGGCTGGATTTTCATTTATTATTGAGAATAATGAATGTTCTATTCTTAGAGATAATATTCTTTATGAACGTGGTGCTTTAAATAATGGTCTGTATATATGTGACATAATTTACTTCAGATTGAACAAACTAATAAAAGAAAAGGGATGATGAAAATCTCACTTCATTGTGGCACTGCAGTCTCCATTTAGTAGACATGGAGAGAGGGCTGCAAATTTGCTAGGAATGGTACACACAGATGTATGTGGACCAATGTCTACGCAAGCCATGGGTGGATTTTCATACTTCATTACTTTCATAGATGATAGATTTGGATTCAGATATGTGTTTGATGAGACACAAGTCTGAGGCCTTTGAAAAGTTCAAAGAATATAAGTATGAAGTGGAGAAACAACCAAACATAGTATTATAATTTTTCGATTAGATCGAGGTGGTGAATACTTTAATAGAGTGTTTCTAGATTATCTCAAAGTAAATGGTATAGTCTCCCAGTGGACTCCTCCAGATTGGTATCTGAAAAGAGAAATCGAACTTTGTTAGACATAGTTCGGTCCATGATGAGCTATGCAATTCTTCCAGTATTCCTATGGGGTTACGCATTGGAAACCTCAGCATATTTACTGAATAAGGTGCTTTCCAAATCTGTTCCTCAAACTCCGTATGAGATATGGAAAGAAAGGAAACCGAGTCTTAAACACGTTAAGATTTGGGGATGTCCAGCTTATGTCAAGTAAGTTGACCCAAATAAGCTGGAATATCAATCCGTAATATGTAGTTTTGTGGGATATCCTAAAGAGACTTTAGGGTATACTTTTGCACCGATCATCGGGTGTTTGTCTCCAGACATGCTACCTTCTTGGAAAAGGAGTTTATCCTTGAAGGAAACAGTGGGAGCAAAATTGAACTTGATGAAGTTCAAGAAGCACAAACTACTACGGATCAAGTGGAAACACCTGTTCTGACTGAACAACCTTTTATGGAACAGCCCATTCATAGATCAGGGAGAGTGTCTCGCCAACCTGAGAGGTAATATGGCCTTGTCATTGAGAATGAAAATGAGTTGTCGGTCATTGATGATGACGACCCTGTGACCTATAATGAGGCTATGAGTAGTGTTGACTCAGAGAAATGGCATAGTGCCATGATATCCGGAATGGAATCTATGTATACGGTATACGAAAGAATGATTGGAGCAGATGGCCAGGTGGAGACCTATAAGGCCAGGCTTGTGGGAAAAGGATTCAAACAAAGGCAATGGATTGACTTTGATGAAACCTTTTACCTGTAGCCCTGTTAAAATCAGTTCGAATTTTGCTTGCGATTGCTGCTTACTATGACTATGAGATCTGGCAATTAGCCAGATGGTTTTCTTTCTGAGGGAAATGAAAACCTAGTGTGTAAGCTACTGAGAACCATATTTGGTTTAAAGCAAGCTTCTCGAAAGATGGAACATTCGTTTTGATTAGATAATCAAAGAGTTTGATTTTATCAAAAATGTAGATAAACCATGTGTCTACAAAAGGGTTAGTGGGAGCGCGATAACATTACTTGTGTTGTATTGAATTAGAGTTGACACACATAACAACATAGAAGACCCACTCACAAAGCTACTTTATGAAAGTCACTTTGATCGTCATAAAGACAAGATGGGTATTAGATACCAGAGTGATTGGCTTTAGTACAAGTGGGAGATTGAAAGGAATATGTCCTAAGTCCAAATCATGTATTAGGATTTAGGAATAAATTTTTATGTAATCTGTTTTGATTTCATTGATATTAATAAAAGACTTGTTTTGTTTTTATTACGGGCTTTATCTATTTAAGTGTTTAAATAAGATATACCATAGTTTAGAGTAAAGCTTTTTATGGATTATGATGAGATCATAATAGTGAGACCTAAAAGATGATAACTCTAAACTTAAATAGTTCCTGGTCATAGGATTACTAACTGGTAATTAATAATCCGCAAAGATCGGTACATACTATGCTTGCTTCATTATGAAGGATGTCTGTTCTCATAGACATTTGTGTGGTGACACTATAGCTAGTATGTAGGTGCTTATTATAGAATAAGTTCACTGAACATGACTCGCCCAGCTGAACAACTGATGGAGTTCACTCACGTGTCAGCAGTTGTTCACATAGTGATAGTTGTACAAGTATCCTTAGACTTGAGGTCATCATAGTCATCTTGTGTACACTGAACTATGCTTTGGTTTAGTTCTTAGTCTCCAGGGATAATTATTAGGGCTCTACTGGGTATAAGAATTTGTACACGAAGATAGTGTATGATCAATATAGGATCTACCCCTTCCAATGAAGGAAGCGAATGTTCAAGGCTGATCCACTTATGCTAGTTCAGGAATCTCTGGCCAGAGTAAATGAAATTAGAAAGGAGTTTCTAATTTGCATAGAACTAAGCATAGTAAATGGTAAGCAAGTGATTGAATTAAATAGGCTTGAGACGAGATCCATGCCTTGTATTTAATCGGGACATTGTAGGGTAGAATGAGTTTATTGTACGGTAACTATTCACTGAATAGGTTCTTGGTATTCTAAGCAGTGAATTCATATTATCCGGATAGTCACGATATGCTGAGAAGTATCCCTCACGATGTAGAATAAATGTGATTAATTAATTAATCATATTTAATAAATTAGAGAATTTATATAAATAATGATAAAATAGTTTTATTATTATTTATTTCTACTACCGGCTTAATATTAAACCTACAGGGTCACACCATAAAAAAAGAATGATTTAATGGTGGAGGAATTAATTAATAATGGTTAAAAATTATTTATTTGTGAAATAAATAATTAATTGGCAAATTTAATAATTGATTAAATGAGATTTAATTGATTATAAATTAATTAAGAAAAGTTCTTAATATTATTAATTAAGGATTTAATTTTTGGAAATTAAATCAAGAGAGAGAATTATTTCTAAAGTGTTTAGAAAAAGGATTAATAATTAAAAGGTGTTTTAATTATTAATGAGAATAATAAATGGGATAATAGTAATAATATTTATGGGAAAATTTCAGCTGAAAATTTTGCCTATAAATACACTATTATAGACCCTATTTTTATTCGAACCCAAGAACCCCAAAACCCAAAAAGTTTGGAAAGCCCAATTCTCTCCACCTCCTTCCTCCTCCTTAACATCGTTTTCTTGGTGGATACCGGTGGAGTGCTTCACACTTGAGGAGCAACTGCTAAGGATCTCTGATCGTTGTCTCTGAATTATTTTAAAGGTTAGATTCGATCCCTCGAATTTTTATTCAAGATTTATATGCTTTTATTTGGATTTTGTATGCGAAAGTGTTTTGCCATGCCCCGCTGCGATTAAAATCCAACACTTTATCATTATTCGTAAGCATCACATCACCATTTTGAGTAAAAAAAATCCATAATTTCTGCCAAACTCATGGTGAATCCTACTAGATCTACGAATAACTTGTGTTTCTTGAACATGATTACTTTCAAAATTTTGATGTACATCCTGATCTTATTCCAACTCTGGTTTAATATTATCATGTGGTTCTCGATCTTCATCGAGATGTATTATCCTCCTACTGATTTTATTAGAAAGTAGTTTTCCCTCAAGAAATATAGTGGCTCGAGCAACAAACACTTTGTTCTCGGAAGGATTATAACAACTATACCTTAGTCTCACTTGGGTATCTCACATTGTAGCTTCTATCTAATTTTGGTCCAAGCCTGTCAGAGGCTAAATGTTTTACAAATGCTTCACGTCCCCAAATTTTCATAAATGACATGCTCTGACGTTTATCATTCTATATCTCATATGAAGTATTTTGAACCGCTTTAGTCAAAACTTGGTTAAGTGTATATATAGTCGTTTCTAGAGCATAACCCTGGAAACTGAATGGAAGATCCGCTTGAATCATCATCGATCGCACAATATCCAACAAGGTACAATTTCTCCTCTCAGAATCTCTATTTCATTGAGGTGTTCTAGAAGGAGTAAGTTATGATACACTATCACACTCCTTCAAGAAACTCTTGAAATTGAGGCTTAAGTATTCTCCTCCACGATCTTATCGTAGAACTTCTATACTTTCCTCTGTTTGCTTTTCTACTTCAGCCTTATATTCTTTAAACATTTCAAAAGAATCATATTTGTTCTTTATAAGATATACATTTCCATACCTACTGAATTCAACAGTAAATGCTATGAAGTAGTAAAAGCCACCCCTTGCCATCATACACATTCGACCACATACATCATTATGTATAAGTCCTAATCGTGCGGTGGCCCTTTCACCTGATTAGGTAAAAGAAGCTTTAGTCATTTTTCCAATGAGACAAAGTTCGCATCTTCCGTATGATTCAAAATCAAACTTATCCAAGTATCCATCTATATGTAACTCAGAAATGTGTTTCTCATTAATATGGCTTAACGATAATGCTAGAGGTAATGTTTGATTTGAGTCATCTTAGAACATGTAAATTGTCAACTAATTGTGCAACATTATAAGTCTTATCATTAATATAGAATAAACAACTATTGTTTATTTAATTAAAATAAAAACTTTCTTGTCCTGACAAGAAATTGATTTAATGTATCTGCTAAAGGCAGGCACGTAATAACAATTTATCAAGTTCTCAATCTCGCCTTATGAGCAAAATTAGGTATCGAGTTCCTTCAACTAGAGCAACAACTTTTGCTCCAATTCTAACTCGATACCTGAAGCTTGACCATTGCTAGTCTTCTTCTTTAGATCTTCCAAACAAGCTCGATAATTTAACTTCCAATCATCCAGTTATTTCCACAGAAATGACAATCATCTCCTTTAGCAACACCACTATCAGGCTTCAAAAGCCCTTTGGGATTGGACCTTGGTTTGGCACCGAATAAGATCAAATCTTCACCTTGCCTATCCACTTTCTTTTCCCATTTGCATTCCATGTGTACATCATCAATATGGACGTAATTCATGCCTTTACTGTGTTATTTTCAGCAGTTCTAAACATGCTTAACAACTTAGTGAGTGTTCTATCTATCTCATTCCTTTTGTTCCTAACAAACTAAGAATAGAAGTTGTTCAAAGATTGTTTGATCACATCAAGCTGAGTCTCTAGACTGTTCTTGAAACCTAAAATATCAAGGTACATATACCTATCATATTTAGAACATATGGTCCAACCGGATATCATTCTCCCATTAATGCAAAAGTATGGTGCCTTATTATAGTCAAATCTTTCTGACGAGCCTATCCTTCAAATCCTTTGAAGGTGCTCAATCATATCATAAGCTTCATTATGCTCTTGTTGCTTCTAAAACTCAGCACTCATAATTACAAGCATGAGACATGAAACATCATTTGCATAATCAATTTGCTTCTGGTAAGCATTTTATTCAGCACATGTTTCATTCACAGCCAGAAGAAATAAGGGAGGGGTTTGAGTGACATCCTTGAACCTGAGGACAATCCTCAAGACATAGAGAAGTTATTTGTGTTATTTGTCATTTGATATCTACAATATTAAAGTGCATAAAATGACTTAGTCTACAGATCATTAAATTATGTTCAAGTGATTATTCATATATATATATATATTCACAATATATATCTCCCACTATTTTTATCAAATCAACAACCCTAACTATTAATTTGGAAAAAAAAAATATTTTCTCGATGAAGTTATTAAGAGTCTCTAAATTCAAATTTGCAAATAAAGAAATTTATTTGATCGGATTTAAAGAGAATTTAAAAAGCTTATATTAACCGGGAAAATAAAACTATTCGAGTGAATATTTGTTCCTTGAGATTTATAACGTGCTTAAAAAATTACTCTCACAAATAATATTACTATATATATTAACGAATATTTCGGAAAATATTTGTCTAGAAATATTCCATAAATGTATATATAATTATTTTCTGAAGTATTTTACTATTTAAGACCAGCTCAATAGAAAATAATTTCGGCCCAACTCAAATTTTTTTAGCCCATATTTTTAAATGAATATATTAGTCCATCTATTTTATAAACTAAGCCCAACCCAAAATATTGTATGACCTAATTTCAAGAAAACCCCACCATTTGAGCCATTGAATCATAAATCAAGTTAATCTGAGCCGTTCATTGTCTAAAATATATAAATCAAACAATATTTCTATAGTTCAGTTGCGTGCCTCACTTCTAACCCTAACTCTCAATACTCTCTCTCGCTGCTCGCCTCTCTCTCCTTTCTCAAAACCTAAAAATCATTTTCAAACTAATTTGTCTGATAATGATGAATCTAGATAATCATTCATTTTTATCCACGATTATATCTCATAAATTAATTCATTAATTCAATGATTTTTTTAAAATTCTGAAGTAGGCTGGTACAATTCAATGATGAATCAATTTTGATGATCAAAATCAACGATTTAACTCATAAATCATTGAATAATCATCATATCGAACATCAATATTTTATTGGTTGCTTGCCTGTTCTTGTTAATTTGGGGTTATAAAATTGTCCCAATATTGCGTGTAGTCTAATTTATACCCAACAATCTAAAAGAGATTATCTGTGTTATATTGTAATTAGCAAGATGGTTAACGAAACTGAGGTTCCTAAGACTATTGAAATTGGTTCAGGTTCTGTTGTTACTGCATCCACCATTGATTCGACTATATACTATTTTCCCCAATCTATTGATTTATCTGGTATGCTTGATAAATTCAGTGGTGGAGCTTCTTTTTCTCGTTGGAAGAAAAAGACGAAGCTTTGGTTAACGATTAAGGGTCTATGGCTGGTGGTGCAGTATTATCCTTCTGTTGTGGATCAAGCAAAGACTGAATTTGTTAAGGCTTATGCTTTATGGGCTGAAAAGGATGAGGTGGTTAGGGCAGACATTTTGGTAGCATTGGAGAACCCCTTACTTGATGTTTTATTCATCAGATGACTATACTGCTAAAGTCTTGTGAGAAAACCTAGAACAAACCCACAATACTGATTGTGAAGGTCTTAAGAAGTGTTATGTGGCTAGGTTTTTTAATTTCAAGCTAGTGGATGGAAAATGCTTGACTGAGAAGGTTCATAAGTTTGAGATGTTGGTTCATGCTTTGGGGGAGTCCGGTATGGTCTTACCTGAAAAATTTCGAGTGATATCAGTGATAGAAAATCTCCCTAAGTCTTTGGAAGAATTTTCTCTCTCCCTGAAGAGACAGAAAGGAGAGATCACATGGACTAACTTAATATTGGACATCTCCGTGCAGGAGCAGTACAAGTCCAAACAAGGACATGTGATGCCTGCTGAACATGGGATCTCGAAAATGAATGTCATGACTGCTGAACAGAAAAGAAAGGTAGTCACTAAGAAGGCTAACACTAAATTAGACAAGAACAAGGCTATGAAACCAAAGAAAAACAAACCATGTTGGTCTTGTAAACATGTTGGTCATTAGAGTAAGGACTGTCCTGTTAAAAAACTCCTACCTTGGTTGCTGCCTTTACTACATGCGACTGATCAATTTTCCTAGGATGACTTACAATAATATTTTCAAAAGTTTCTTTCATTTCCTTCAGTTGTTTCCCGGTCAATTCCTTACTTACATGTCCTAGAATTATGTCCAAAACACTTACACTTCTTGCATTTCATAGTTTTAGCCCTTTTACCTTTTTGATCATCCCCTTCATCCCTTCTCTTATTTTTACATGACCTTCCCACCCCTTTCTTCATAGTTGGTGCTATAATAATAGTATGCATATTATCATGTTGAGGCCATTGGTCTTTGTCAGGTATATGATTTATGTTGAAACTATAAGCTTGTTTAAATATCTCAAGATGGTGCCATTTGGGCTTCAATTTTAGTATAAAGCATTACCCTAATAACATGCCTACAAGAGATGCCAAATATCAGGCAAGTTCCATAACTATAAACTTTGTTATTTAAAGACTATGTAAACTGGGATTCCTTATGAATTAATCTCATATTTTTCGATACTAGACATATAATCCTTGCAAATGATTATATATTTGTTAATGTTTTCAACAAGCTTCATGATCTTGGGCCAGAGGTCATCATCGTTTAAGCTAAGTGTATTTTCACGTCTTAAAAGAAATTCTTACCATGTACACTCTCCTAATTTCTATTAACATCATAAGAATGTATATAATAATGTACGAAGATGAAAGGATATCTTCGATATATTATTTATTTTGGTATTTGTATGATTAAACATAAAATTAAGAACACGTAGATCCTCTCCATTAGGACATGAATTTAATTGATCCAAAATCAATGTCAAAAAGTCAAACTAACAAAATCATGTCTTTTAAACAGATAAAAGAGATATTCCATTTTTGCAAAATATCAAAATTATATCTTTATGGAATATATCTCTAAAGGAAATATGATCAAAGAAGAAACATCAAGATAAGATATCTCTTAGATATGTGTTGCAACAGGAATATGGCAACATGCTCGAATAAGAAATATATCAGAAATATTCTTTAGAGGTCTCGTGCTATATCAAAAATATTTTACTCTTCTCTCTAAAATATATCTCTACATATATAAAAAGAGTTTTTATTCAAAGTTTATTAATAGTCATGGTTGGAATATTAATATCCAGTTCTGCAACTCATTTATGTATACTTATAATAATTTTCTCCCATTTCGTAAAATCTGCATTTCTCGGAGAAAATTATTCAAAAATACTCAAACACATTTCCTATCATACAAATATATTTTATATATTAGGAAATATATTTTAAGTATTTATTCAAGTCAAAACTTTGGTCAAAAGATCCATCTCCTTTATTTCAAGACCAATGATATTTTTACGCGGAATAAAATGCTGACAATACAGTTTTATATTAGGTAAAATACTTCCACATGCTAGAATGACTTGAAATTTGGTATGGATCATTTAAATGGTATTTTCTAAGTATGGTCAAAATTTCGTAACATTTAGAGAATTTTTGTCCGGGCACAAAAATCGAGGCATTTGGTCCCACAGTTGACCAAGTTTGACCTAGCTACCATTGACCAAAGTTGACCAAAACTTTTAGGATATCATTTTATATTATTTAAGTAATTATCATATTTTTTATGGTATTTATTTAGGAGTTTTTAAGGTGGTCATAATTAAAGGTGTTTAATCCTTAATTAAGTGATTGAACAATGATTAAAAAAAAAGCAAATATATATTTATTCAAATATATCAGCTGATTTTTTGAACCCATAAAGTTGTTTGTCTCATATGGAAAGTTGCAAAGAAACATACTTTGCTTTTCATGTCATCAATCCAAGTGACATACATCATCCACGATCCATTTTCCTCAAATCTCCACCATTCAATCCACCCAACTTCTCCTATAAATAAACCCCCACCCCAACCCATTTTCTTTAAGATAAAGAGCCACAAAGTTGCTGGGATTTTTTCAAGAAGTGCTTCTCTTCATCTCTTTCAAATTCTATACACACACTTCTTCTTAAAAACCTTCTCTCTCTTCTATATACTTACATATATACAAGGTTTTTGAAACCCAAGCTTAACTTCACCCAACCAAGCTTTATCCCACAAAGTGAGCTCATAAACTACCACTTTCCGGCCTCCCGAAGGGCTGCCCAAGTTCGACCAAAGTGCCAAAATGCGCCGAACCTCCAGCAAATTTTTCCGAACGTTCTTCAAAAGTGGTAACTTTTAACTTCTAATTTGAGTTCTTTTTATTTGAGCTTTGTACTTAATTTCTCTAATTCATCTTAAGATCAAATACAAGATCTCTTAGAAACAAAGTTCTCGAGAGAACTAAGATTCGAACTCAGAATTCGAATAAGTACTTGATCTTCACATAAATCATCTCAAGAAGAAGATCTATACACAAAAGTATTTCATCTCCTAAAGGGAGATGATATTTGACCCAAGTTCATGAGTTAGCCAATTATTTTTATTATTAGATCTTGGATAACAATTATTCGTGCACATAAAATATTACGAAGTAAAGTTAAATCCCTTCTAACATCTCTAGTGTTCCGGGGGATTATAACTCGATCTATAAACACTTCGTAATTTGTCAAATATCAAAACAGATTAAGTTCACGAGTTATCCAATTACTTGCACTATATTTAATTGGATCTTGGCTAACATATTTTGTGCACATAAATTATTATGAAGCATAGTTTTAATCCCTTCTAACATCTTTAGTGTTCCGGGGGATTATAACTTGATCTATAAACACTTCGTAATCATCCGTTAAATTTAAGGACGAATCAAATCCACGAGTTAGCCAATTAATTTCAGCTATTTAACTGGATCTTGGCTAACACATATCGTGTATATAAACAATTATGAGTCATATCGTATAAGCCCCTTCTAACATCTTCAGTGTTCTGTGGGGTTATACTACGATATCTATAAAATACTCGTAATTATTTGTCAAAACATCGAAAGCACAATCTTGTCAAAACATCGAAAGCACAATCTTAAGCCAATTACTTGCACTTAACTTATTTGGATCTTGGCTAAAACTCAAAAATCTTATAAACTGTGCTTGAAGTTAAAAGAGTATACTTTGGCCTTATAATCGTCAATATATAAGTATACCTTAAAACATTAAGTTGATATACTTAAAGGTAAAATTACTAAAAGACTTGTAATTAAAGTATTCTTCGATCTATAAATATATAATCGAAAAATGAAGAATACTAAAGAAGTCATAAGCCATAAGTGCTTCATATAAAAAGACTTCTCATATTACTCCACCTATCTAATTTAATCTATTAAGGAGTATTATAAATATACTTGACCATCTTGTATTATTCTAAGTCAAGTATAACTAATTAGTTTTAATATTCTTATTTGGATATTATACTACTTGTGGGCTAGTACCGTAACATGCTAATTCAAAATAAACCTTTCTCTACTTGTTTTGTTTCATATATTATCTTATTAGTTTTGTAGTGAGGTGAAATGACGTGAGGTGATTCTCGTTCTAAGCTCTAAGTCCTAGATGTACTAACGAGGAGTTAGTAGTCTTCGCACCGTGAGGAAGAGGAAAGACCCAAGACCGGATCACTAAGATCCAAGACCGATAAAAGCTAAGGAAGCTAAGTCCACATAAAGGTTCTACAACAACTTTGAAGAAATAGCGAGAAGTTATTGTCTAAGATAAGTTGTGTAGGTATTACAATTATTTTGAGTTGGTGACCCTTGTTTAACACACCAAGACAAATACTTGTAAGGGTGTAAAGGCTTCTCCGCCTACTAAAGGAGCGAGTTTATAATAAGGGAAAATCCCGAGTCCGGGAAAGGAGCTCGGGGACTGGAGTAGAGGTGAGCGAATCTATTAGAGGTTGCGCCATCGCGAACCAGTATAAAATCAACGTGTGGTCTTTTCTTTCCTTAAACTTTATTTTCAGCACATATAAACTGCATAACCACTCGGTAAAGTTTTAAAACAAAATTTTTTTTTTAAAATGCCATAACTATTTTTAAAATTGGTAATTAAGCTATTCAACCCCCCTTCTAGCTTAAAATAGCCCTCTTATGGGACCTTCAATTGGTATCAGAGCAGTGATTTTTAACGTGTTTGTTAAGTTATTTGCAGATTTACAGGCACAATAAAAAGTGATCCTGAATGCGTATATTAATCCCGTTGGTTGTGGTGAAGGTCTATCTAGCTCACGACCTCGTCTATTTGATGGCACCAACTTTACAACATAGAAAACGAGGTCTCACATTTATGCTAGATGTCAATGGGTCAAAGTTTGGATGGCTATCGAAGACGGCGTTCACATTCCTACCAAAACTATCAATGACATCATCATCGAAAAGAAGGTTAGTGAATACAGCTTAGAGGAAGAAGCCATAATGAACATAGCCGTAAAAGCGGAAATGGTTCTCACAAGTGCACTTGCATAAAAAGAATATAAAAGAGTAAATAATTACAAGTCGACACAAGAAATATGGAACAAATTAGTGGTAACCTATGAAGGAACCACTGATATAAAAGATTCTCGAATGGATACTGTGGCGTCCCAAAATTCGGGGTCAGGGATCTCGGAGGCTACACCATCTCAATCACTATAAACAATATACCTCACATCACAATATATAAATACTCATACTTTATGACCCCACACTTATTACACACACACTTATAGGTTATTGTCTTGGAAACGAACCATTCATTACAAGAGTAAATCAACCCAGAAAGTGATAATTATTACAACCCAAAAGTAATTAAGTCTTATCGAGGAATAACCTTTAAGTAAGGCTAGTCCATCGGCCAAATATATATTTCTTATTTATTACCTTACATAAGTCATACTTATAAATAAGCCAAACTAAAAATAACTGAAAACCAATCCAGCTTATTCAGACTACCAGTGGTACCGCACCAAACAACCTACGAAACAACTGGCCATTTCCTACCCATTTCCTGGTTGTGAGTCTCATGGTAGGCATCTTGATTCACTGTTGTGTTGTGTCAATTTAAGAAAACAAATGTGAGCTATAATGCCTAGCATAATAATGTACAGTATGAAAATGACTGTATGATAAACTCACGTAAAACATCATATATGATGATTATGTTTTATTCAAAAAAATAGTTTTCCTAGGTGATACACACCTTCTTACGAAAACAATCCTTTAGTGGATTTTATTATCCTGCGAATACCTTAATAGTAAACCCAACACCTAGGCTTGGGTTACGGTATTGCATCACAATTCTAATTGGAAGAATAGGACATTCGTTGGAGCCACCGCATATGATGATCAGTCGTACTACGATAATAGTAACCTTTTCTACTAGTAGAAGGATGACACCTTCTTATCCCGGTTATCACCCTTGCCGCATTCGGGTTACGTGTCCCATTTTTGGGTATACACATACTTCACAAGTTCCTGAGTACACAGAGTACCTTCGCCTGCGGTACCTTTGGTAGTCCATCTAGCACACATAGTACCAGAGTCTACCCCTCCCTTGTCCTTTTTAAAAGAATTCTATCATATCTCGAGAACTCGAATCACATCGAAGTTCCCTCAAGCGTTTTGCTTGTTGATAGGCACAGTTTTACCTCATATATATATATATATATGTACTTCCGAAAGTTTTCGGAGGAAGTACTAAGGATGTGAGTTGACCGTTGTCAACAAATAATTAAATAAGGGGGAGTTTCTTTTAAAACTATATTCAAAATATTTAAAATAATTCGAGATATTATTCTTTGACGATCTAAAATTATTTGAATGATTTTCTGAAAATCAGAAAGTATTTTAAATCAGGTTCTATGATTTTTAAATCATATATAAACCATTTAATAAATAATAATTACTTAAATGATAATCGATAAATAATTAAACCTCGAAGGAGTTTACTTTTAAAAGAATATTTAAAATAATATTCCTCAACTAATTTATGTTTACGTAATTTAATAACCTTTAATGTTTAATTGGTTTTGAAATAAATAATCGTTGGAATATGCTTCTCCCATAATAAATGAGTAGGTATATAATATTTATTACTCGAACGATAAAATATAGTTGAGGGAATACGATCTTTGGAAATCGTTTTAATAAAAGTTCGAGGTGTTTAATGTTTCGTAAGTGGAAGTTGGGTCCCTTAATACGTAACTACTATGAACTTTTAATCGTCATGTGATATCACGTGAATGATTACCGGGTTTTTATTTTGAAATCCCGACCGACTCTCGGTCTTATAATAATACGTCACGCTTATAGCAGAATTAAACATTTCACGATATATACTTATCGTACAACATCGCTACATTATGCGAAAATTTAATTACTGTGTATCATGGCAAGCATGGTATCTATGCAATGATAATAAAACAATACTTTCACAACACAACAGTAAATGGAGTTGGGTTCGTAAACTTGCTTGGGTATCTCGAGGTGAAGGATGCTCTAGGTTCTGCTCGAAAATCTATAATCATAAACAAAATTCGTTTTGTTAGGTCCCGTTCTAATTTACGGCGACTCGCACTCATGCGCTACTTACTACGCACCCTCTCAACTTATATTACCCTTATTATTCCTTTAATTCCTTGTTTTTGTTATGGTCGCTTCCTTTTTCAAAGTATCTTATGTTCGTTTTCATTTTCGTCGTCGGCTCTGCTTATGGAATCTACGGTTTTCTAATCGCGCGGTCTCGGCTCCGATATTTTTATAAAATTGAAAAATCATTATTTTCACTTGAAATTATGGCAGTTAGATAACTCAATTTACTACTCTCTATAAAAATTTCGTGATTTATGAACATTTTTAAGTTGATCCTTTTTATTTTCAAAGTTTGTAATTCGTAGCAGTTTTTGTCGTATAAATCACTTTTAGTAAAACAACTCTAACTTTTGATCCGTAAATCGGAATCAAGAGATTCAAGCGCCTAGACGATCCTTATAACATTTTATATCATAATCAAGGATTATATTTCAAGAAACTAAAGTTTACATCTTCTGGAATTTCTGCAGAAACTTAAAGTTACGTTTTGTTCGTTTTACTGAGATTACAGTTACGATCAGAGTTTCGTTTATGCCTTAAATCATTATACTACCACCAACAATCAACATATAATCATCACCACACTAACTCCTCTCAAGAACATCATGTTCTTGAGGCAACAACAATCAAACTTAAATCTACTTAACTAAAAGGATTAAGTTTGATTATATCCTCCCATTAATTCTCAAGCTTCATACCACCTAAAATAAGGTAAGATAAATCTTTGAGCTCTTTTTATCAAGGTTTGATGTGTGAAATAAAATCAAAAAAGATGACAGTGAATAGTATGAATATTAACTTTTGTTTTGTTTCTTGATTTTAATGGTTGTTTTAGGTTCCAAAAACTATAATAATCTCTCCCAAGACTTCACCATCATCAAGAACACATCTCAATATCGCAAGAAAGGTATAAATATTTGACCCAACCTTATTTAAGATTTAAGTTCAAGATCCTTTTAGAATATAGTTGTAAACCTAGTTTTGGTGGAAGTATTGTTGTAATCTTGAGACAAAACTAGCTAGCCTTTGTAGTTTACAAGCTAAGCTACCTGGTTTAGCTCTTTAGCTTACAATTTCTAGCCCTTGGTTGATCATCCTATGCCTTAGCTTACTATTTGATAAATTAACCATGGTTACTTTTCTACCATGGTTAGTTAGTGCGTTACGCTTATTTAATCGCTTACGCGTTCGCTCGGTTGCTTAAACGTTTTCGTAATACTTTCTCGTAAATGGTTCGCAACGTAATTCCTTTCGTATTTATTCCTTATGTTTTGAATTATCATACTTGGATATAAATCTGTAGGGTTTTAAATTCGTAATTATATTGTGATTCCCGTAATCCTTGATGATTCATAAATATGGTCATTTTTTCAAATTTTGTTTTCTTCGAAAACTAATAGCGTTTACATACACTCATTTAGTACGTATAATCATAATATCAACTCCGAAACTCATTTTCTCATACACTACATAGTGTGGGCTAAAAAGTTTTCCCCGTCCGTCAGGGTTACTATTCATTAAACTTTTTTACAAAGTCTCAAAAATTCGAGTTATTACAGTCTTTCCCTCTAACAAGGATTCCGTCCCGGAATCAATCTAAAAATAGGTGGGGATATCTATTCCTCATTGCGTCTTCAAGTTCCCAATTTGACTCTTCGACATTTTGATTCCTCCACAAGATTCTAACCAGCTTCACAGTCTTGTTCCTCAGCACTTGTTCTTTTTGGTCCATTATCCTTACTGGCTGCTCAATGTAGGTCAGGTCTGGTTGTAAATATACCTGCTCATATTCTATTACATGTCGTGCATCTGCATGGTACTTCCTTAACATGGACACGTGGAACACGTTGTGCACTTGTTGCAGATTAGGAGGCAAGGTGAGCTCGTAAGCTAGAGGTCCTATTCTCCTCAAAATTTCAAAGGGTCCTATGAATCTGGGACTCAGCTTCCCTTTCTTCGCAAATCTCATCACTCCTTTCCATGGAGATACCTTCAATAGCACTGAATCTCCTACTTCATATTCTCTATCCTTCCAGGTCTGGTCGGCGTACTTCTGTTGTCTGTCCTGAGCTGCTACGAGTCTTTTCCTGATGAGTCCCACCATTTCCCTAGTCTGTTGGACTAACTCTGGTCCTATTATCTTGTGTTCTCTAACTTCATCCCAACATAGGGGAGAGCGATATCTTCTTCCGTAAAGAGCTTCATACGGAGGCATTCCTATGCTAGCGTGATAGCTGTTGTTGTAAGCAAATTCGATCAAGGGTAAGTGGTCATTCCAATTTCCTTTAAAATCGATGGCACACACTCATAGCATATCTTCTAGGGTTTAAATAGTCCTTTCGCTTTGTCCATCAGTCTAGGGGTGGTAAGCGGTATTCATGTTTAGTCTGGTGCCTACGCATTCCTGGAAGCTTCTTCAAAATCGGGAATTAAACCTTGGGTCTCGATCTGACACTATGGCAACAGGAATGTCATGTCTCACTATAATTTCC